>NC_092159.1:12608113-12630613 GCF_045791955.1 Oncorhynchus clarkii lewisi
CATCCATTCCATTGCTCCTCCCTATTCTCTCTCCCGCTCCCTCTCTCTCTCTCTCCTTCTCCCTCCCCTGTTTTCCAGAGCCAAGGGGAATAGAGAGACAGAGTGACGTTTCTCTCCCTCTCCCTCTCTCTCTCTCTCCTTCTTCCTCCCCTGTTTTCCAGAGCCAAGGGGAATAGAGAGACAGAGTGACGTTTCTCTCCCTCTCCCTCCCTCTCTCTCTCCTTCTCCCTCCCCTGTTTTCCAGAGCCAAGGGGAATAGAGAGACAGAGTGACGTTTCTCTCCCTCTCCCTCTCTCTCTCTCTCCTTCTTCCTCCCCTGTTTTCCAGAGCCAAGGGGAATAGAAAGACAGAGTGACGTTTCTCTCCCTCCCTCTGTTACCACTGCAATACTCCCGGCTCTCTCTCCGTTTTTTCCCCCTCGCTTCCTGATTGCTCTTCATTAGAGCTGCTGCTGGACTCACAGATAAGTGTTTTGAGGTCTCTCTCTCTCTCTCTCTCTCTCTCTCTCTCTCTCTCTCTCTCTCTCTCTCTCTCTCTCTCTCTCTCTCTCTCTCATAAACCATACAGCAGTGATGTACAGACTGAAGAACATACACACATTCACCACCTCTACTTACAAGAGCAGCATCCCCCACACTTTTACAGTGCACACACACGCACATGCGCAGTCTCCAGGGCAAACCCAAATTGAGAGGTCTGACTGACACAGAGAGAGGAGGATGGGTGAGAAAGAGAGTGGGGAGAGAGAGGAGAGGAGGATGGGTGAGAAAGAGAGTGGGGAGAGAGAGGAGGATGGGTGAGAAAGAGAGTGGGGAGAGAGAGGAGAGGAGGATGGGTGAGAAAGAGAGTGGGGAGAGAGAGGAGGATGGGTGAGAAAGAGAGTGGGGAGAGAGAGGAGAGGAGGATGGGTGAGAAAGAGAGTGGGGAGAGAGAGGAGAGGAGGATGGGTGAGAAAGCGAGTGGGGAGAGAGAGGAGAGGAGGATGGGTGAGAAAGAGAGTGGGGAGAGAGAGGAGAGGAGGATGGGTGAGAAAGAGAGTGGGGAGAGAGAGGAGAGGAGGATGGGTGAGAAAGAGAGTGGGGAGCTGTCCTCTCTCTTTCCCTCCCGTACTATTCCTTATATTCCTCCCTAGTTAAATAAAGGTAAAAAATAACTACAAATAAATATATATCTCCCCCTTCACCCCCCTCCCTCTATCTCCATCCATTCCTCTGTCAGTGCCTTCAATACTATTCTCTCTTCCCCTTTCCTTGTCTCTCTCTATCTCTCCTCTCTCTATCTCTATGTCCCCCTCGACAGCTCCTCTCTATCTCTCTCCCCTCTCTATCTCTATGTCCCCCTCGACAGCTCCTCTCTATCTCTCTCCCCTCTCTATCTCTATGTCCCCCTCGACACCTCCTCTCTATCTCTCCCCCCTCTCTATCTCTATGTCCCCCTCGACACCTCCTCCCCATCTCTCCTCTCTCTGTCTTTATGTCCCCATCGACACCTCCTCTCTATCTCTCTCTATGTCCCCCTCGACACCTCCTCTCTATCTCTCTCCTCATCTCTATGTCCCCCTTGACACCTCCTCACTATCTATATCTCTATGTCCAACTTGACACCTCCTCTCTATCTCTCTCTATGTCCCCCTCGACACCTCCTCTCTATCTATATCTCTATGTCCCTCTTGACACCTCCTCTCTATCTCTCTCTATGTCCCCCTCGACACCTCCTCTATATCTCTCTCCTCATCTCTATGTCCCCCTTGACACCTCCTCTCTATCTCTATCTCTATGTCCCCCTCGACACCTACTCTCTATCTCTCTCCTCATCTCTATGTCCCCCTCGACACCTCCTCTCTATCTTTCTCCTCATCTCTATGTCCCAATTGACACCTCCTCTCTATCTCTATGTACCCCTCGACACCTCCTCTCTATCTCTATCTCTATGTCCCCCTCGACACCTTCTCTCGATCTCTATGTCCCCCTCGACACCTCCTCTCTATCTCTAAGTCCCCCTCGACACCTCCTCTCTATCTCTATGTCCCCCTCGACACCTCCTCTCTCTATCTCTATCTCCCCCTCGACACCTCCTCTCTATCTCTCTATCTCTATATAGCCCCTTGACACCTCCTCTCTATCTCTCTATCTCTATCTCCCCCTTGACACCTCCTCTCTCTATCTCTATGTCCCCCTCGACACCTTCTCTCTATCTCTATGTCCCCCTCGACACCTCCTCTCTATCTCTATGTCCCCCTCGACACCTCCTCTCTATCTCTATGTCCCCCTCGACACCTTCTCTCTATCTCTATGTCCCCCTCGACACCTCCTCTCTATCTCTCTATCTCTATGTCCTACTTGACACCTCCTCTCTCTATCTCTATGTCCCCCTCGACACCTTCTCTCTATCTCTATGTCCCCCTCGACACCTCCTCTCTATCTCTATGTCCCCCTCGACACCTCCTCTCTATCTCTATGTCCCCCTCGACACCTTCTCTCTATCTCTATGTCCCCCTCGACACCTCCTCTCTATCTCTCTATCTCTATGTCCCCCTCGACACCTTCTCTCTATCTCTATCTCTATGTCCCCCTCGACACCTCCTCTCTCTATCTCTATGTCCCCCTCGACACCTCCTCTCTCTATCTCTCTATCTCTATGTCCCCCTTGACACCTCCTCTCTCTATCTCTCTATCTCTATGTCCCCCTTGACACCTCCTCTCTCTCTCTCTCTCTATCTCTATGTCCCCCTCGACACCTTCTCTCTATCTCTATGTCCCCCTCGACACCTTCTCTCTATCTCTATGTCCCCCTCGACACCTTCTCTCTATCTCTATGTCCCCCTCGACACCTCCTCTCTATCTCTAAGTCCCCCTCGACACCTCCTCTCTATCTCTATGTCCCCCTCGACACCTCCTCTCTCTATCTCTATCTCCCCCTCGACACCTCCTCTCTATCTCTCTATCTCTATATAGCCCCTTGACACCTCCTCTCTATCTCTCTATCTCTATCTCCCCCTTGACACCTCCTCTCTCTATCTCTATGTCCCCCTCGACACCTCCTCTCTATCTCTCTATCTCTATGTCCTACTTGACACCTCCTCTCTCTATCTCTATGTCCCCCTCGACACCTTCTCTCTATCTCTATGTCCCCCTCGACACCTCCTCTCTATCTCTATGTCCCCCTCGACACCTCCTCTCTATCTCTATGTCCCCCTCGACACCTTCTCTCTATCTCTATGTCCCCCTCGACACCTCCTCTCTATCTCTCTATCTCTATGTCCCCCTCGACACCTTCTCTCTATCTCTATCTCTATGTCCCCCTCGACACCTCCTCTCTCTATCTCTATGTCCCCCTCGACACCTCCTCTCTCTATCTCTCTATCTCTATGTCCCCCTTGACACCTCCTCTCTCTATCTCTCTATCTCTATGTCCCCCTTGACACCTCCTCTCTCTATCTCTATCTCTATGTCCCCCTCGACACCTCCTCTCTATCTCTCTCCTCTCTCTATCTCTATGTCCCCCTCGACACCTTCTCTCTATCTCTCTATCTCTCTGTCCCCCTCGACACCTCCTCTCTCTATCTCTATGTCCCCCTCGACACCTCCTCTCTATCTCTCTCCTCTCTCTATCTCTATGTCCCCCTCGACACCTCCTCTCTCTATCTCTATGTAGCCCCTTGACACCTCCTCTCTATCTCTCTATCTCTATGTCCCCCTCGACACCTTCTCTCTCTATCTCTATGTCCCCCTCGACACCTCCTCTCTATCTCTATGTCCCCCTCGACACCTCCTCTCTTTCTCTCTATCTCTATATCCCCCTCGACACCTTCTCTCTATCTCTATGTCCCCCTCGACACCTCCTCTCTCTCTCTCTCTATCTCTATGTCCCCCTCGACACCTTCTCTCTATCTCTATGTCCCCCTCGACACCTTCTCTCTATCTCTATGTCCCCCTCGACACCTTCTCTCTATCTCTATGTCCCCCTCGACACCTTCTCTCTCTATCTCTATGTCCCCCTCGACACCTCCTCTCTCTATCTCTCTATCTCTATGTCCCCCTCGACACCTCCTCTCTCTATCTCTATGTAGCCCCTTGACACCTCCTCTCTATCTCTCTATCTCTATGTCCCCCTCGACACCTTCTCTCTCTATCTCTATGTCCCCCTCGACACCTCCTCTCTATCTCTATGTCCCCCTCGACACCTCCTCTCTTTCTCTCTATCTCTATATCCCCCGACACCTTCTCTCTATCTCTATGTCCCCCTCGACACCTCCTCTCTCTCTCTCTCTATCTCTATGTCCCCCTCGACACCTTCTCTCTATCTCTATGTCCCCCTCGACACCTTCTCTCTATCTCTATGTCCCCCTCGACACCTTCTCTCTATCTCTATGTCCCCCTCGACACCTTCTCTCTCTATCTCTATGTCCCCCTCGACACCTCCTCTCTCTATCTCTCTATCTCTATGTCCCCCTTGACACCTCCTCTCTATATCTCTCTATCTCTATGTCCCCCTTGACACCTCCTCTCTCTATATCTATGTCCCCCTCGACACCTCCTCTCTATCTCTCTCCTCTCTCTATCTCTATGTCCCCCTCGACACCTCCTCTCTCTATCTCTATGTCCCCTCGACACCTCCTCTCTATATCTCTCTATCTCTATGTCCCCCTTGACACCTCCTCTCTCTATCTCTATGTCCCCCTCGACACCTCCTCTCTATCTCTCTCCTCTCTCTATCTCTATGTCCCCCTCGACACCTCCTCTCTCTATCTCTATGTCCCCCTTGACACCTCCTCTCTCTATCTCTCTATCTCTATGTCCCCCTTGACACCTCCTCTCTCTATCTCTCTATCTCTATGTCCCCCTTGACACCTCCTCTCTCTATCTCTATGTCCCCCTCGACACCTCCTCTCTATCTCTCTCCTCTCTCTATCTCTATGTCCCCCTCGACACCTCCTCTCTATCTCTCTCCTCTCTCTATCTCTATGTCCCCCTCGACACCTCCTCTCTGTCTCTTCCCTCTCTCTCTCCCTCCCTCCTCTCTCTCTGTGAGGTGACATTTCACTGGTGCCCTGCTTGTTGCTCCCTGCAGCGCCACTCTGATCTAGCCTCAGTGTGTGTGTGTGTGTGTGTGTGTGTGTGTGTGCTCATTAAAGGGAGACAGCGATGGAGAGGGTGATGCCCTGATTACACACACACACCTTGTCAAACGAGACCTCTGCTGTGTGTGTGTGTGGGTGTGTGTGTGCCTACCCAGCTGACTGTATATCTTAATGTCCTCCTTTCCCTCTCTCTACATGCTGTGTATCTTTCCAGGTCTTCCTTTATCTCACCCATCCCCCCTTTTTCTCACAATAGTCTAACCCCTCCTTTTACTGCTGCTGCTCTCTCCAGCTCCTCTCTTCCTCCTCTCTCCAGCTCCTCTCTTCCTCCTCTCTTCCTCCTCTCTCCAGCTCCTCTCTTCCTCCTCTCTCCAGATCCTCTCTTCCTCCTCTCTCCAGCTCATCTCTTCCTCCTCTCTCTCTCTCTCTCTCTCTCTCGCTCTCTCTCTCTCTCGACATGCTGCTCACTTGCTACGGTACAGCAGCCATTTTTAGATCACACATCAAACAAACACACCCTCCTGTCTCACTCTCCCCCTGCATCTCTCTTTCTTCTTTCTCTTTTGAACAAATGCGTGCACACACACACACACACATCTATCTACAGTATATATATATATATCAGTCAGTCTCTGTCTGTCTGTCTGTCTATCTGCCAGTCAGTGTGTATGGATATTGATCTTTAGACTGATCAGGGGGCCATTGATCCTGGAGTTTCCTCAGTCCAGACACACATGGACGGGAGCCAAGAGATGGGACCAGACTACATCTACACACATAAGATGGGACCAGACTATATCTACACACATAAGATGGGACCAGACTACATCTACACACATAAGATGGGACCAGACTACATCTACACACATAAGATGGGACCAGACTATATCTACACACATAAGATGGGACCAGACTACATCTACACACATAAGATGGGACCAGACTACATCTACACACATAAGATGGGACCAGACTACATCTACACACATAAGATGGGACCAGACTACATCTACACACATAAGATGGGACCAGACTACATCTACACACATAAGATGGGACCAGACTACATCTACACACATAAGATGGGACCAGACTACATCTACACACATAAGATGGGACCAGACTACATCTACACACATAAGATGGGACCAGACTATATCTACACACATAAGATGGGACCAGACTACATCTACACACATAAGATGGGACCACCCAACATCTACACACATAAGATGGGACCAGACTACATCTACACACATAAGGATTTCCAGTAATGACATCAAGAGTGTGTGTGTGTGTGTGTGTACTGTGAGAAGGTGTCACTTGCATCAAGCATATTAGTATGTGAACACATACTGAGCACTAGTACAAAATCATTCACAGGCCGAATTTGGCCCGCAGCCCGCCAGTTGACAATCCCTGATGTATGGTATGTAGACAGTAGTTATGGTATGATACCTGATGTATGGTATGTAGACAGTAGTTATGGTATGTAGACAGTAGTTATGGTATGATACCTGATGTATGGTATGTAGACAGTAGTTAAGGTATGATACCTGATGTATGGTATGTAGACAGTAGTTATGGTATGATACCTGATGTATGGTATGTAGACAGTAGTTACGGTCTGATCCCTGATGTATGGTATGTAGACAGTAGTTATGGTATGTAGACAGTAGTTATGGTATGATACCTGATGTATGGTATGTAGACAGTAGTTATGGTATGATACCTGATGTATGGTATGTAAACAGTAGTTATGGTATGTAGACAGTAGTTAAGGTATGATACCTGATGTATGGTATGTAGACAGTAGTTAAGGTATGATACCTGATGTATGGTATGTAGACAGTAGTTACGGTCTGATACCTGATGTATGGTATGTAGACAGTAGTTACGGTCTGATACCTGATGTATGGTATGTAGACAGTAGTTAAGGTATGATACCTGATGTATGGTATGTAGACAGTAGTTATGGTATGATACCTGATGTATGGTATGTAGACAGTAGTTACGGTCTGATACCTGATGTATGGTATGTAGACAGTAGTTATGGTATGATCCCTGATGTATGGTATGTAGACAGTAGTTACGGTATGATACCTGATGTATGGTATGTAGACAGTAGTTACGGTCTGATACCTGATGTATGGTATGTAGACAGTAGTTATGGTATGATACCTGATGTATGGTATGTAGACAGTAGTTACGGTCTGATCCCTGATGTATGGTATGTAGACAGTAGTTACGGTCTGATACCTGATGTATGGTATGTAGACAGTAGTTATGGTATGATCCCTGATGTATGGTATGTAGACAGTAGTTACGGTATGATACCTGATGTATGGTATGTAGACAGTAGTTACGGTCTGATACCTGATGTATGGTATGTAGACAGTAGTTATGGTATGATACCTGATGTATGGTATGTAGACAGTAGTTACGGTCTGATCCCTGATGTATGGTATGTAGACAGTAGTTACGGTCTGATACCTGATGTATGGTATGTAGACAGTAGTTATGGTATGATCCCTGATGTATGGTATGTAGACAGTAGTTACGGTATGATACCTGATGTATGGTATGTAGACAGTAGTTAAGGTATAATACAATGCAACAATAAGGTACTTACCCAGTGAGCACTACTACAAAGTCCATAGCGTTCCATCCATTCCTCAGGTAGGAGCCCTTATGGAGGGCAAAGCCCAGAGCAAGAATCTTTATACCTGACTCAAAACAGAAGATGGCTATGAAGTAGGGCTCTGTATCATCCTAATGGAGAGAAGGGGAGAGAGAGAGGGGGGTGAGAGGGAGGGGGGGAGAGAGAGGCGAGAGAGAGAGAGAGAGAGAGAGGAAAGGAGGGAGGGGGAGAGAGAGACAGGGGGAGAGAGACAGAGAGAGGGGAGAGAAAGAGATGTTTAGAATATGGCATTTCGGGAAAAAAGCATTGTGTGCACCTTTGTTGTGTGTGTGTGTGTGTGTGTGTGTGTGTGTGTGTGTGTGTGTGTGTGTGTGTGTGTGTGTGTGTGTGTGTGTGTGTGTGTGTGTGTGTGTGTGTGTGTGTGTGTGTGTGTGTGTGTGTGTGTGTGTGTGTGTGTGTGTGTGTGTGTGTGTGTGTGTGTGTGTGTGTGTGTGTGTGTGTGTGTTGTACTCACCAGTCTCTCAGAAAGAGGAGTTTTGTCATTCTCAGGTAAATGCTGTTCCAGAGCCAGGACGATACAGTTAGCTATGATGGTTGCCAAAATCATCCATTCAAAAGGAGTAAGGCTGGAGTTAAGGCCAGTAACATGGGACAATATATACACATATATCTAATAATACAAACATCAATCATCTTAAACTGACAGTCCCTGAAATCTGGCATTAGAATGACTTTGAATATGTATATGTTTACATGACTTATTGGATTGATTTCCCACCATCCAATAAGTCAGAAGACAGCAATCCAGACCTTCCTAGGACCATGTAAACATCCTCTGTAGAATAAACAGATATTTGTATGCATTTTCCATCAGAGGCAGACATATTGCATATTCTCAGAACGACAATATCGTGCCCTTTACATAGCCCTCCTCCCGTTGTCTATAGGGGGGTGCACACTGTTTCAATGGCCCAAATGTTTAGACAATCCCACATTTGATAGATTTTGACTCTCACTAATGTCATGATATGTTTGGTAAGGTATTAAAGAAGGTGAAATATTTTGGGTAGCTGTTCCTAAAGCAGATTATAACGTATGTGGACATATTATAACTGTATGAAAAGGCTTATTCATTCACAATGTCATTTAATATATCATCATCATTTGTATATACAGTTGAAGTCAGAAGTTTACATACACCTTAGCCAAATACATTTAAAATCAGTTTTTCACAATTCCTGACATTTAATCCTCGTAACAATTCCCTGTCTTAGGTCAGTTAGGATCACCACTTTATTTTAAGAATGTGAAATGTCAGAATAATAGTAGAGAGAATGATTTATTTCAGCTTTTATTTATTTAATCACATTCCCAGTGGGTCAGAAGTTTACATACCATACACTCAATTAGTATTTGGTAGCATTGCCTTTAAATTGTTTAACTTGGGTCAAACGCTTCAGGGAGCCGTCCACAAGCTTCCCACAATAAGTTGTGTAACTGAGTCAGGATTGTAGGCCTCCTTGCTCGCACACGCTTTTTCAGTTCTGCCCACACATTTTCTATAGGATTGAGGTCAGGGCTTTGTGATGGCCACTCCAATAGCTTGACTTTGTTGTCCTTAAGTCATTTTGCCACAACTTTGGAAGTATGCTTGGGGTCATTGTCCATTTGGAAGACCCATTTGCGACCAAGCTTTAACTTCCTGGCTGATGTCTTGAGATGTTGCTTCAATATATCCACATAATTTTCTTACCTCATGATGCCATCTATTTCGTGATGTGCAACAGTCCCTCCTGCAGCAAAGCACCCTCACAACATGATGCTGCCACCCCCGTGCTTCACAGTTGGGATGGTGTTCTACGGCTTGCAAGCATCCCCCTTTTTCCTCCAAACATAACGATGGTTATTATGGCCAAACAGTTCTATTTTTGTGTCATCAGACCAGAGGACATTTCTCCAAAAAGTATGATCTTTGTCCCCATGTGCAGTTGCAAACCGTAGTCTGGCTTTTTTATAGCGGTTTTGGAGCAGTGGCTTCTTCCTTGCTGAGCGGCCTTTCAGGTTATGTTGAAATAGGACTCGTTTTACTGTGGATATAGATACTTTTGTACCTGTTTCCTCCAGGTCCTTTGCTGTTGTTCTGGGATTGATTTGCACTTTTCGCACCAAAATATGTTCATCTCTAGGAGACATAATGCGTCTCCTTTCTGAGCGGTATGACGGCTGCGTGGTCCCATGGTGTTTTACTTGCATACTATTGTTGTACAGATGAACGTGGCACCTTAAGGCGTTTGGAAATTGCTCTTGGCTGATTTCTTTAGATTTTCCAATGATGTCAACCAAAGAGGTACTGCGTTTGAAGGTAGGCCTTGAAATACATCCACATATACACCTCCAATTGACTCAAATTATGTCAATTAGCCTATCAGAATCTTCTAAAGCCATGACATAATTTTCTGGAATTTTCAAAGCTATTTAAAGGCACAGTCAACTTAGCGTATGTAAACTTCTGACCCACTGGAATTGCGATACAGTGAAATATAAGTGAAATAATCTGTCTGTAAACAATTGTTGGAAAATTTACTTAAAACAACTATAGTTTATTAACAAGAACTGTGTGGAGTGGTTGAAAATTAGTTTTAATACGTATATGTAAACTTGCAACTTCAACTGTAAATACTCCCATATACTCCATACTCCCACCAACACTTGCTTGGTCACTACATGATTCCATATGTGTTATTTCATAGTTTTGATGTCTCCACTATTCTTCTACAATGTAAACATTTAAAAAATATAGAAAACCCCTGGAATGAGTAGGCGTGTCCAAAGTTTTGACTGGATATATATATATATATATATATATATATATATATATATATATATATATATATATATATATAGTATATAGTGGTGAAAGTACAAATGTATATCAACCACTTTTTGTTCCCAATTTTGTGATATCCAATTGGTAGTTACCAGTCTTGTCCCATCGCTGCAACTCTCCTACGGACTCAGGAGAGGCGACGGTCGAGATCCATGCGTCCTCAAAACACAACCCTGCCAAGCCGCACTGCTTCTTGACACACTGCTCACTTAACCAAGAAGCCAGCCGAGCCAATGTGTCGGAGGAAACAGCTCGCGACCGGAATTAGCTATCATCATCTTTGAATATGTTTCATTATACTTTTATTGTACTAGATCATTTGGGTTCAATTTTCTTTATTCTCAGACATAAATAAACAATTCCAGGTGAAAGCCAAAGGTCATAGATCTCTGGGGGGGGGCACTACTACATTAATAAAATATTGCCCTCTTGCTAGATTGATGAATAAAGCCATAGCAAAACGGTGCGAAACGGCTGTCAGCTCAACTTCAAGACCAGTAACAAGGGAGAACAGCAAAAGCATATGCCTGTATCAGATAATACAAGCATTAAGGCCAGTAGGAAAACTGGAATAGCATACAAACACACATATATATCTGACATATACAGTATTTCATAATACAAACACACACAAAGGTACTGTACCGAAAACAAACATACATAACATAAAAGGATCATATCAAACCTCTATTCTACTGAAAGAAATTGAATAGGATCTGAAGCACTTACAAATTCATAACATATCATACAAATGGAAGAACTCTGGAGTGTGTGACCAGGCCTGAGTAATGCTGGCCTTACTGAACTCTGGAGTGTGTGACCAGGCCTGAGTAATGCTGGCCTTACTGAACTCTGGAGTGTGTGACCAGGCCTGAGTAATGCTGGCCTTACTGAACTCTGGAGTGTGTGACCAGGCCTGAGTAATGCTGGCCTTACTGAACTCTGGAGTGTGTGACCAGGCCTGAGTAATGCTGGCCTTACTGAACTCTGGAGTGTGTGACCAGGCCTGAGTAATGCTGGCTTAAGGGGCTGGTATGACTGGATGGGTCTGGACAGATCAGCACTGCTCCTAATTGGAGACTCATTATCCTGTTAGTGTGTGTGTGTTTGTGCATGTACATGCACACTTGTCAGTATTTGTTTGTGTTTGCGTCTGTGTGCAAACTTGCATCCGTCCGTCCGTGTGTGTATGTCTGTGAGTGTCCATGTAATTGAACGGGATCTGTGTGTTTATGTCCATGTGTGTATGTGTGTTTACCAGATGCCAGTCTGACATTGACACCATGGCCGGGGGATGGTTGAGAGGGTGATGCGGTCTGAGTCTGTGTGTGTGTTGTAACAGATGATGTAACATGAAGAGACAGACTAGCATGGGAGTGAAGACCTAGACTAAACACTGGCTAGGAGCAACACTCCAGTACCCAGACTCTTATTTTACCAGGGCAGTTGACTGACAACACATTCTCATTTCCAGCAACAACCTGGGGAATAGTTACAGGGGAAAAGAGGGGGGACGAATGAGCCAATTGGAAGCTGGGGATTATTAGGTGACCGTGATGGTATGGGAATTTAGCCTGAACTATAAGTGCCATGAGTTTTAGTGACCACAGAGTGTCAGAACACCCGTTTAACATCCCATCTGAAAGACACCACCATACACAGGGTAATGTCCCCAGTCACTGCCCTGTTGTTGTTGACCAGAGGAATGAGTTCCTCTTACTGGCCCTCCAACACCACTTCCAGGAGCATCTGGTCTCGCTTCCAGGAACCAACCAGGACCAACGCTGCTTAGCTTCAGAAGCAAGACAGCAGTGGAATGCAGGGTGGTGTGCTGCTGGCTCACTGTTGTACTAGTGTTTATAGGAAGGAGGATTTCAGAACTAAGGAAGAAAATACTGTGGTGCTGAAAGTTTAAACATCAATAGCTGCTACAGTTTAAACATCAATGATGCCATTATTTTATTTTACACAGTTGGCACACACACACACACACACACACACAGAGACACAGACACAGACACAGACACAGACACAGACACAGACACAGACACAGACACAGACACACAGACACAGACACAGACACAGACACAGACACAGACACAGACACAGACACAGACACACAGACACAGACACAGACACAGACACAGACACAGACAGACACAGACACACACACACACACACACACACACACACACACACACACACACACACACACACACACACACACACACACACACAGATTTAAGAGGAAAATCTATAATTCCCCCAGTCTTTGATAACAGTGAGTAACTTCTCTGATGTGATCAAAGTGAAACACAATAGAGCACTATGTAGGCTTTACGTAGCCCTTAAGTAGGTTATATGACTGCATTGCATCAGAGTCTAGTAACAGAACGGTGGCTGCATGGCGACTAAATAATTCAGTTGTGACAGTTCCACATCGCTGAGCAAACATTCTCTCTCTCTGTGTTGTCCTATGTCTGACCCCTCTCCTTCCATCTCACCGTCTTCCCTCCTCCCATTTTCTCACCCTATATCTGACCCCAGTTCATCCCCCTCTCTCAAACCCACTTCCCCTTTCTCTTACACTCTAAAAAAATGCTGGATTGTTTGGCTGACCCAACCCTGCTGGGTTGTTTGGCTGACCCAACCCTTGGGTTGTTTGGCTGGCTGTTGTTTGGCTGACTCAACTGCTGGATTGTTTGGCTGACTCAACTGCTGGATTGTTTGGCTGACTCAACTGCTGGGTTGTTTGGCTGACCCAACCCTGCTGGGTTGTTTGGCTGATCCAACCCTACTGGGTTGTTTGGCTGACCCAATCCTTCTGGGTTGTTTGGCTGACCCAACCCTTATGGGTTGTTTGGCTGACTCAACATTGCTAGGTTTGTTTGGCTGACCCAACCCTGCTGGGTTGTTTGGCTGACCCAACCCTGCTGGGTTGATTGGCTGACTGAACCCTGCTGGGTTGATTGGCTGACTGAACTCTGCTGGGTTGTTTGGCTGACTCAACTGCTGTGTTGTTTGGCTGACTCAACCCTGCTGGGTTGTTTGGCTGACTCAACTGCTGTGTTGTTTGGCTGACTCAACCCTGCTGGGTTGATTGGCTGACTGAACTTTGCTGGGTTGTTTGGCTGACTCAACTGCTGTGTTGTTTGGCTGACTCAACCCTGCTGGGTTGTTTGGCTGACTGAACTGCTGCATTGTTTGGCTGACCCAACCCTGCTGGGTTGTTTGGCTGACTCAACTGCTGGATTGTTTGGCTGACCCAACTGCTGGATTGTTTGGCTGACCCAACCCTGCTGGGTTGTTTGGCTGACTCAACCCTGCTGGGTTGTTTGGCTGACCCAACCCTGCTGGGTTGTTTGGCTGACTGAACTGCTGGGTTGTTTGGCTGACCCAACCCTGCTGGGTTGTTTGGCTGACTCAACTGCTGGATTGTTTGGCTGACTCAACTGCTGGATTGTTTGGCTGACCCAACCCTGCTGGGTTGCAGGCGTTGGGTCACTTAATTGGGTTGCTTTCTTTAAAAAAAGTATGGTTGGGTTGTTGATGCTGGATCATTGCTTGGTTATTGAGAAATGACCAAGTGGGTCAGATCAGAAGTCTAGAGGCTTAGTTTAGTAGGGGCGTGGCTTCAGAGAGTTGTTTTTTATCCATCCGTGAGAGTAAATGTCATTCCTGCTCATCTGTTCTGTTGTACAGTTATCACATGTTCAGGTCAAACACTTGTTTGGCTGACCCAACCCTGCTGGGTTGTTTGGCTGACCCAACCCTGCTGGGTTGTTTGGCTGACTCAACTGCTGGATTGTTTGGCTGACTCAACTGCTGGATTGTTTGGCTGACTCAACTGCTGGGTTGTTTGGCTGACCCAACCCTGCTGGGTTGTTTGGCTGACCAACCCTACTGGGTTGTTTGGCTGACTCAATCCTGCTGGGTTGTTTGGCTGACCCAACCCTTATGGGTTGTTTGGCTGACTCAACATTGCTAGGTTTGTTTGGCTGACCCAACCCTGCTGGGTTGTTTGGCTGACCCAACCCTGCTGGGTTGATTGGCTGACTGAACCCTGCTGGGTTGATTGGCTGACTGAACTCTGCTGGGTTGTTTGGCTGACTCAACTGCTGTGTTGTTTGGCTGACTCAACCCTGCTGGGTTGTTTGGCTGACTCAACTGCTGTGTTGTTTGGCTGACTCAACCCTGCTGGGTTGATTGGCTGACTGAACTCTGCTGGGTTGTTTGGCTGACTCAACTGCTGTGTTGTTTGGCTGACTCAACCCTGCTGGGTTGATTGGCTGACTGAACCCTGCTGGGTTGTTTGGCTGACTCAACTCTGCTGGGTTGTTTGGCTGACCCAACTCTGCTGGATTGTTTGGCTGACTCAACCCTGCTGGGTTGTTTGGCTGACCCAACCCTGCTGGGTTGTTTGGCTGACTCAACCCTGCTGGGTTGTTTGGCTGACTCAACTGCTGGATTGTTTGGCTGACCCAACCCTGCTGGGTTGTTTGGCTGACTCAACTGCTGGATTGTTTGGCTGACTCAACTGCTGGATTGTTTGGCTGACCCAACCCTGCTGGGTTGTTTGGCTGACTCAACTGCTGGGTTGTTTGGCTGACTCAACCCTGCTGGGTTGTTTGGCTGACTGCTGGGTTGTTTGGCTGACTCAACCTGCTGGGTTGTTTGGCTGACTCAACCCTGCTGGGTTGTTTGGCTGACTCAACCCTGCTGGGTTGTTTGGCTGACTGAACCCTGCTGGGTTGTTTGGCTGACTCAACTGCTGGATTGCTGACCCAACCCTGCTTTGTTTGGCTGACCCAACCCTGCTGGGTTGACTGACTCAACTCTGCTGGGTTGTTTGGCTGACTCAACCCTGCTGGGTTGTTTGGCTGACTCAACCCTGCTGGGTTGTTTGGCTGACCCAACCCTGCTGGGTTGTTTGGCTGACTCAACCCTGCTGGGTTGTTTGGCTGACTCAACTGCTGGGTTGTTTGGCTGACTCAACCCTGCTGGGTTGTTTGGCTGACTCAACTGCTGGGTTGTTTGGCTGACCCAACCCTGCTGGGTTGTTTGGCTGACTCAACCCTGCTGGGTTGTTTGGCTGACTCAACTGCTGGGTTGTTTGGCTGACTCAACCCTGCTGGGTTGTTTGGCTGACTCAACTGCTGGGTTGTTTGGCTGACTCAACCCTGCTGGGTTGTTTGGCTGACTCAACCCTGCTGGGTTGTTTGGCTGACTGAACCCTGCTGGGTTGTTTGGCTGACCCAACCCTGCTGGGTTGTTTGGCTGACTCAACTCTGCTGGGTTGTTTGGCTGACTCAACCCTGCTGGGTTGTTTGGCTGACTCAACTCTGCTGGGTTGTTTGGCTGACTCAACCCTGCTGGGTTGTTTGGCTGACTCAACTGCTGGCTTGTTTGGCTGACCCAACCCTGCGGGGTTGTTTGGCTGACTCAACTGCTGGGTTGTTTGGCTGACCCAACCCTGCTGGGTTGTTTGGCTGACCCAACCCTGCTGGGTTGTTTGGCTGACTCAACTGCTGGATTGTTTGGCTGACTCAACTGCTGGATTGTTTGGCTGACCCAACCCTGCTGGGTTGTTTGGCTGATCCAACCCTGCTGGGTTGTTTGGCTGACTGAACCCTGCTGGGTTGTTTGGCTGACTCAACTGCTGGATTGTTTGGCTGACCCAACCCTGCTGGGTTGTTTGGCTGACTCAACTGCTGGATTGTTTGGCTGACTCAACTGCTGGATTGTTTGGCTGACCCAACCCTGCTGGGTTGTTTGGCTGACCCAACCCTGCTGGATTGTTTGGCTGACCCAACCCTGCTGGGTTGATTGGCTGACTCAACTGCTGGGTTGTTTGGCTGACTCAACCCTGCTGGGTTGTTTGACTGACCCAACCCTGCTGGGTTGTTTGGCTGACTCAACTGCTAGATTGTTTGGCTGACCCAACCCTGCTGGGTTGTTTGGCTGACTCAACTGCTGGGTTGTTTGGCTGACTCAACCCTGCTGGGTTGTTTGGCTGACTCAACCCTGCTGGGTTGTTTGGCTGACTCAACATTGCTGGATTGTTTGGCTGACCCAACCCTGCTGGGTTGTTTGGCTGACTCAACTGCTGGGTTGTTTGGCTGACTCAACCCTGCTGGGTTGTTTGGCTGACTCAACTGCTGGGTTGTTTGGCTGACTCAACCCTGCTGGGTTGTTTGGCTGACTCAACTGCTGGGTTGTTTGGCTGACTCAACCCTGCTGGGTTGTTTGGCTGACTCAACTGCTGGGTTGTTTGGCTGACTCAACCCTGCTGGGTTGTTTGGCTGACTGAACCCTGCTGGGTTGTTTGGCTGATCCAACCCTGCTGGGTTGTTTGGCTGACTGAACTGCTGCATTGTTTGGCTGACCCAACCCTGCTGGGTTGTTTGGCTGACTCAACTGCTGGATTGTTTGGCTGACCCAACTGCTGGATTG
The DNA here is from genome assembly GCF_045791955.1 of Oncorhynchus clarkii lewisi. Lineage (NCBI taxonomy): Eukaryota > Metazoa > Chordata > Actinopteri > Salmoniformes > Salmonidae > Oncorhynchus > Oncorhynchus clarkii. Next base: position 12,625,175 of record NC_092159.1, read on the forward strand.
TTTGGCTGACCCAACCCTGCTGGGTTGTTTGGCTGACTCAACCCTGCTGGGTTGTTTGGCTGACCCAACCCTGCTGGGTTGTTTGGCTGACCCAACCCTGCTGGGTTGTTTGGCTGACTGAACTGCTGGGTTGTTTGGCTGACCCAACCCTGCTGGGTTGTTTGGCTGACTCAACTGCTGGATTGTTTGGCTGACTCAACTGCTGGATTGTTTGGCTGACCCAACCCTGCTGGGTTGCAGGCGTTGGGTCACTTAATTGGGTTGCTTTCTTTAAAAAAAGTATGGTTGGGTTGTTGATGCTGGATCATTGCTTGGTTATTGAGAAATGACCAAGTGGGTCAGATCAGAAGTCTAGAGGCTTAGTTTAGTAGGGGCGTGGCTTCAGAGAGTTGTTTTTTATCCATCCGTGAGAGTAAATGTCATTCCTGCTCATCTGTTCTGTTGTACAGTTATCACATGTTCAGGTCAAACACTTACATTTTGTAGCTTCAATTAGGCCTACAGAAGTGTATGAGTTCCCTAAAAGCCTATGTAAATCCCATTGTTGGGATGCAATAAGGTGGTATACCTTATCATACAATAATATTATGTCATAAATCATCTAAATATTCTAGAAGAAAAATTCACACAAAAAATAGAGAGAGACAGATGAGAGGGAGAGACAGTAGAGTGTTCTCTGCAGCAGTATAAGGCAAGGTGCATCAGCAGTGTTAGAATACTAAGACATGGTGAGAGAGAGAGAGAGAGAGAGAGAGAGAGAGAGAGAGAGAGAGAGAGAGAGAGAGAGAGAGAGAGAGAGAGAGACCACTCAAAGCCAGAAGTGTATTGGGCAGTGGGCAGCAGTGTAGAGTACGTCAGCAAAGATGGTGACATGGTGCCAGAAAGGGAGAGAGTGAGAGAACGAGAGAGAGGAGAGAGACCAGAGACCTGCCAGAGACCAGACCTTCCTCTCTTCTCCCCTCCTTACCTCTCTCCTACTCTTCTCTCCCCTCCTCTGCTGTCCTTCCCTCCCCTCTCCTCACCACTCATCCCCTCTCTCCTCCTCACCCCTCTCATCCCCTCCTCTTCTCTCTCCTCTCCCCTCCTCCCCACTACTCTCCTCCCCTCTCTCCTCTCCTCCTCCCCCTTCTCTGCTCTCATCCCCACCTCACCTCTCCTCTCCCCTCCTTCTCTGCTCTCCTCCCCTCTCTCAGCTCCCTTCCCTTCCCTTCCCCTCCTCACCTAACCTCCCCTCTCTCCTCTGCTCTCCTCCCCTCTCTGCCTGATTAGACTGGTCCTCAGATGGTTCTGGGCAGGCCCTGCTCTGCCAACTAGACACTACAGTGGTCTGAAGCTGCATCACACACACACACACACACACACAGGTACATACACACAGAAGGAGAATGATACGGGCACAGACAAAGGTACACACCAAACACAAATACACACACCTACTGACTAAGCAGAATGTAGACTGTAGTGTACACATACACGAGAATGCACACAGACACACACGCACACTTTATCTAATACATCCTGTCCACCTTTAATTCCAGTTATCCATTGACCCTGACCGGCACGTCTCCTCCTCTCATCCCCCTCTCCATCTCTACCTCCCCCTCTATCTATCCTCCTCCCTCTCTTACGTCATTATGACCTTTCCACGACCGCCTCCCCCTCTTCCATGTCTCCTCCTCTCATCCCCCTCTCTTTATCTTGCCTTTCCACTCCAGGACAGTTAAAGCAAACAATACGCACACACACACACACGCACGCACGCACGCACACACACACACGCACGCACGCACACACACACACGCACACGCACGCACACACACGCACACGCACACACTCACACGCACACACACACACACACACATCAAACGAGGCATTATCCAGCATCAGCATATTACCGCTCGACTGCTTACAACTGTGCTGTGCTGTGCACACACACACACACACACACACACACACACACACACACACACACACCTCTCCTTTCTGATTCTGCCAGATAGTCTATTAGGTTATTAGTAGAGAGAGAGACAGAGAGACGGAGAGAGAGAGAGACTGACTCCATCCTTTCCACCCATGGGTTTCTTTCAGCCTGTAGACACAGTAGGAGACATGAGTCTGATGGGGAACAACTGAACATACTGCATGTTGTGTGTCTGTGTAATGTATGTGTGTGTAGTCGCGTGAGAGGGCAAGGTTAAGGTTGACCACTCCAGACAGAATCAAACCGCTCCAGACAGAATCAAACCGCTCCAGACAGCATCACAGATGTGTGTACATGTGGGTGGTAGGTCCAGTGTGGTTTTGTGTTTATTGACATAACATTAATTAAGATAGCAATCTTTTAGAGGGGGGTTGATTGTCCCCCCCCCCCCCCCCCCTTTAATATAACAATAATAATATGCCATTTAGCAGACACTTTCATCCAAAGTGACTTAGTCATGTGTGCATACACTACCGGTCCAAAGTTTTAGAACAACTACTCATTCACAGGTTCTTCTTTATTTTTACTATTTTCTACATTGTAGAATAATAGTGAAGACATCAACACTATGAAATAACACAAATGGAATCATGTTGAAACCACATAAAGGGTTACACAAATCAAAATATAATTTCAAATAGCCGCCCTTTGCTTTGATTATAGTTTTGCACGCCCTTGGCATTCTCTCAACCAGCTTCACCTGGAATGCTTTTCCAACAGTCTTGAAGGAGTTCCCACATATGCTGAGCACTTGTTGGCTGCTTTTCCTTCACTCTGTGGTGCGACTCATCAGAGAATTGTGGAGGCCAGAACATCTGATGCATCACTCCATCACTCTCATTCTTGGTCAAATAGCCCTTACATAGCCTGGAGGTGTGTTGGGTCATTGTCCTGTTGAAAAACAAATGATAGTCCCACTAAACACAAACCAGATGGGAGGATGTATCACTGCAGAATGCTGTGGTAGCCTTGCTGGTTAAAGTGTGTCTTGAATTCTAAATAAATCACAGACAGTGTCACCAGCAAAGCACCCCCACTCCATCACACCTCCTCCTCCATGCTTCACGGTGGGAACCACACATGCAGAGATCATCCGTTCACCTAGTCTGCATCTCACAAAGACACAGCGGTTGGAACTAAAAATCTCCAATTTGGACTCCAGACCAAAGAACATATTTCCACCGGTCTAATGTGCATTAATCGGGTTTCTTGGCCCAAGCAAGTCTCTTCTTATTGGTGTCCTTTAGTAGTGGTTTCTTTGCAGGAATTCAACCATGAAGGCCTGATTCACAGTCTCCTCTGAACAGTTGATTTTGAGATGTGTCTGTTACTTGAACTCTGTGAAGCATTTATTTGGGCTGCAATTTCTGAGGCTGGTAACTCTAATGAACTTATCCTCTGCAGCAGAGGGAACTCTGGGACTTCCTTTCCTGTGGTGGTCCTCATGAGAGCCAGTTTCATCATAGCGCTTGATGGTTTTTGCAACTGCACTTGAAGAAACTTTCAAAGTTCTTGACCTTTTCCGTATTGACTGACCTTCATGTCTTAATGTAATGATGGACTGTCGTTTCTCTTTGTTTATTTGAGCTGTTCTTGCCATAATTATGGACTAGGGCTATCTTCTGTACACCACCCTACCTTGTCACAACACAACTGATTGGCTCAAATGCATTACAGTAAGAAGGAAATAAATTCCACAAATGAACTTTTAACAAGGCACACCTGTTAATTGAAATGCATTCCAGGTGACTACCTCATGAAGCTGGTTGAGAGAATGCCAATAGTGTCACCAAGGCAAAATGTGTCTATTTGAAGAATCCCCCCCATTTTGGGGGGGTTACTACATGATTCCATTTGTGTTATTTAATAGTGTTGATGTCTTCACTATTATTCTACAATGTAGAAAATAGTAAAAATCAATAAAAACCCTTGACTAAGTAGTTGTTCTAAAACCTTTGACCGGTAGTGTACATTTTATGTATGGGTGGCCCCGGGAATCAAACCAACAATCCTGGTGTTGCAAGCGCCATGCTCTGCTGAGCCAAACAGAACCAGGTGTATGTATTACAGAGTTTTTGTTGAAGGTGTGTGTGTGTGTTGCAGGCAATGTAGTGCAGCTCTAAGGAACCTTGAATCCCTATTAACTTGAATCCCTATTAATTCCTCATGTGGAACTATGACCCTTTACGGGTGAATGACTCCTTTACCTGCCCTATAAACTGATGTAGGGCTGACCTGGTGTGTGTGTGTGTGTGTGTGTGTGTGTGTGTGTGTGTGTGGTCTGTGTGATTGTGTGTGTGTGTGTGTGTATGTGTGTGTGTATGTGTGTGTGTGTTTGTGTGTGTGTGTGTGTGTATGTGTGTGTGTGTTTGTGTGTGTGTGTGTGGTCTGTGTGATTGTATCCAACATAGTTGAGTGTGTGTGTGTGTGTATGTGTGTGTGTGTGAGAGAGAGAGTTTTCAGCTGAGCAGGCGACTTTGGCATAGAGCTGAGTGTGGTGCTTTATGGAGAAACGGCTGATGAGGAAAGGGGAGTTTAAATCAAACCAAACGAAGCTTTATCAAATAAATGAAACTGTGTAGTACTGGACTCAGCAAGTGTTCCTTTATAGGCACACACACACACACACACACACACACACACACACACACACACACACACACACACACACACACACACACACGGCAATGTGCACAAGCGTGGCCACAAATGCAGGGCAAAGTCAAACAAACCATTTCTAGGGTCCCAAAGGGCACCCTATTCCCTAAATAGTGCACTCCTATTGACCAGAGCCCTATTCCCTACATAGTGCACTCCTATTGACCAGAGCCCTATTCCCTACATAGTGCACTCCTATTGACCAGAGCCCTATTCCCTACATAGTGCACTTCTATTAACCAGAGCCCTATTCCCTACATAGTGCACTCCTATTGACCAGAGCCCTATTCCCTACATAGTGCACTTCTATTAACCAGAGCCCTATTCCCTACATAGTGCACTCCTATTGACCAGAGCCCTATTCCCTACATAGTGCACTCCTTTTGACCAAAGCCCTATTCCCTACATAGTGCACTCCTATTGACCAGAGCCCTATTCCCTACATAGTGCACTCCTATTGACCAGAGCTACATAGTGCACTCCTATTGACCAGAGCCCTATTCCCTACATAGTGCACTCCTATTGACCAGAGCCCTATTCCCTACATAGTGCACTCCTATTGACCAGAGCCCTATTCCCTACATAGTGCACTCCTTTTGACCAGGGCCCTATGCCATTTAGGCCGCTGCCGTAGTGTGCTTGCTGAGGATTTTGAATATTGCCTACACCACTGAAGGATTGAGTGATTAAATGAATAATTGTACAGACGGAGAGAAAGAGAGAAAGACTGACAGACAGACACTCACTGTACAGAAGGAAAAAACAGTTATCTCATCATCCTCTTCCTTATTTCTCTGTCT
>NC_092159.1:12635613-12655613 GCF_045791955.1 Oncorhynchus clarkii lewisi
GACACCTCAACCTCGACACCTCAACCTCGACAAACACAACCTCGACACCTCAACCTCGACAAACACAACCTTAACACCTCAACCTCGACACCACAACCTCGACACCTCAACCTCGTCAACTCAACCTCGACACCTCACCCTCAACACCTCAACCTCGACACCTCAACCGACACCACAACCTCGACGCATCTACACCACAGCCTCGACGCCTCGACACCACAGCCTCGATGTCTGACACCACAGCCTCGACACCACAACCTCAGCCTCGACACCACAGCCTCGACACCACAACCTCCGCCTCGACACCACAGCCTCGACACCACAGCCTCGACACCACAGCCTCAACGCCTCGACACCACAACCTCAGCCTCTACACCACAGCCTCGACACCACAGGCTCGATACCACTTCCTCGACACCACAGCCTCGACACCACATTCTCGACATCAGAGCCTCAACGCCTCGACACCACAGCATCGACACCTCGATACCACAGCCTCGACACCACAACCTCAGCTTCTACACCACAGCATTGACGCCTCGACACCACAACCTCAGCCTCTACACCACAGCCTTGACACCACAACCTCAGCCTCTACACCACAGCATCGACGCCTCGACACCACAGCCTCGACACCACAGCCTCAGCCTCTACACCACAGCCTCGACACCACAGCCTCGACGCCTCGACACCACAGCCTCGACACCACAATCTCGACACCACAACCTCAGCCTCTACACCACAGGCTCGACGCCTCGACACCACAGCCTCGACACCACAACCTCAGCCTCTGCACCACAGACTCAACTCCTCGACACCACTGCCTCGACACCACAGCCTCGACACCACAGCCTCGACCCCTCAGCCTCTACACCACAGTCTTGACACCACAACCTCAGCCTCAACACCACAGCATCGACGCCTCTACACCACAGCCTCGACACCACAACCTCAGCCTCTACACCACAGCCTCGACACCACAGCCTCTACACCGCAGTCTCGACACCACAGCCTCGACACCACAGCCTCTACACCACAGCCTTGACACCACAGCCTCGACACCACAACCTCAGCCTCTACACCACAACCTTATCCTCAACACCACAGCCTCTACACCACAGCCTTGACACCACAGCATCGATGCCTAGACACCACAGCCTCGACACCACAACCTCAGCGTCAACACCACAACCTCAGCCTCAACACCACAACCTTATCCTCAACACCACAACCTCAGCCTCTACACCACAGCCTCGACGTCTCAACACCACAGCATCGACACCACAGTCTCTACACCACAGCCTCGACACCACAACCTCAGCCTCTACACCACAACCTCAGCCTCTACACCACAGCCTCGACACCTCAGCCTCTACACCACAGCCTCGACACCACAACCTCAGCCTCTACACCACAACCTCAGCCTCTACACCACAGTCACAGACTCGACACCACAGCCTCTACACCACAGCCTTACACCACATCTCAGCCTCTACACCAGAGCCTCTACACCAGAGCCTCTACACCACAGCCTCGACGCCTCGACACCACATCCTCGACACCTCGCCACCACAGACTCAATCAATCAAAACAACTGCAATCCTCAATGAATGAATTCAATACCAGAGTCATAAACGTCCCCAGGGGCTCCAGTGAATCAAGGCATTTGGTTGGTTATTCCAACAATGAGGGGCAATAAAACAAAAGGAGGATTTACCTAAATTCGTGAACACCAGAGGAACCTGAAGAGTTAACTGATCCTGAAGAGTTAACTGATCCTGAAGAGTTAACTGATCCTGAAGAGTTAACTGATCCTGAAGAGTTAACTGATCCTGAAGAGTTAACAGATCCTGAAGAGTTAACTGATCCTGAAGAGTTAACTGATCCTGAAGAGTTAACTGATCCTGAAGAGTTAACTGATCCTGACAGTGGGTTAGTTACACACCATTGTAATAGAGCTTAGACGACAGAAAGGGAATGATGATCTACGGGACTTTAATGAGGACCAGCCAACCTTTAATACAGGATGCAGTGGTGAGTGCTAATACTGTCACCTGTAATAAAGCCAACGCCGCTACGCTGGACGACATCCAAAGGTTTAAGAGTAGTGGCTGTTGTTATCAGGTAAATGCTATTTAGGGAGAGGCAAGATCTATTTCTACAAAACAAGCCCATGCTCTCATATACAGCCCCACCGCACCCTAAAACCCATAGTCTATGGAACTGTTCATCTCCAGAGGGACTTTCTAGTGTCCTACTTCTAGCTTTACTGTAGCTGTGTCTGTGTCCATCTGTCCTGTAGTTCTGTGTGGTACTCTGTCCATCTGTACAGAGTAGCTGCGGCTCTGTCAATCTGTACTGTAGTTCTGTGGGGTACTATGTCAATCTGTACTGTAGTTCTGTGTGGTACTCTGTCAATCTGTACTGCAGTTCTGTGGGGTACTCTGTCAATCTGTATTGCAGTTCTGTGGGGTACTCTGTCCATCTGTCCTGCAGTTCTGTGTGGTACTCTGTCCATCTGTACTGAGTAGCTGTGGCTCTGTCAATCTGTACTGAGTAGCTGTGGCTCTGTCAATCTGTACTGAGTAGCTGTGGCTCTGTCCATCTGTCCTGTAGTTCTGTGTGGTACTCTGTCAATCTGTACTGTAGTTCTGTGGGGTACTCTGTCAATCTGTACTGTAGTTCTGTGTGGTACTCTGTCAATCTGTACTGTAGTTCTGTGGGGTACTATAGCAATCTGTACTTTAGTTCTGTGTGGTACTCTGTCAATCTGTACTGTAGTTCTGTGGGGTACTCTGTCAATCTGTACTGTAGTTCTGTGGGGTACTCTGTCCATCTGTACTGTAGTTCTGTGTGGTACTCTTGTCAATCTGTACTGTAATTCTGTGGGGTACTCTGTCAACCTGTCCTGTAGTTCTGTGTGGTACTCTGACCATCTGTCCTGTAGTTCTGTGCGGTACTCTGTCAATCTGTACTGTAGTTCTGTGTGGTACTCTGTCAATCTGTACTGAGTAGCTGTGGCTCTGTAATTCTGTCCTGTAGTTCTGTGTGGTACTCTGACCATCTGTCCTGTAGTTCTGTGGGGTACTCTGTCAATCTGTACTGTAGTTCTGTGTGGTACTCTGTCAATCTGTCCTGTAGTTCTGTGTGGTACTCTGTCAATCTGTACTGAGTAGCTGTGGCTGTGTGTCCGTCTGTCCTGCAGTTATGTGGGGTACTCTGTCAATCTGTACTGAGTAGCTGTGGCTGTGTGTGCGTCTGTCCTGTAGTTCTGTGGGGTACTCTGTCAATCTGTACTGAGATGCTGTGGCTGTGTGTCCGTCTGTCCTGTAGTTCTGTGTGGTACTCTGCCAATCTGTACTGAGATGCTGTGGCTGTGTGTCCGTCTGTCCTGCAGTTCTGTGTGGTACTCTGTCAATCTGTACTGAGTAGCTGTGGCTCTGTAATTCTATCCTGTAGTTCTGTGGGGTACTCTGCCAATCTGTCCTGTAGTTCTGTGTGGTACTCTGTCAATCTGTCCTGTAGTTCTGTGTGGTACTCTGCCCATCTGTACTGAGTAGCTGTGGCTGTGTGTCCATCTGTCCTGTAGTCCTGTGTGGTACTCTGCCAATCTGTACTGAGCAGCTGTGGCTGTGCCAGAGAGAGAGAGAGAGAGAGAGAGAGAGAGAGAGAGAGAGAGAGAGAAACTACCATATCTAATGGGTGAAATACCACAGTGTATCACAGCAACAAGATGTGTGACCTGTTGCCACAAGAAAAGGGCAGTCAGTGAAGAACAAACACCATTGTAAATACAACCCATATTTCTGCTTATTTATTTTCCCTTTTGTACTTTAACTATTTGCACATCGTTACAACACTGTACTGTATATAGCCATAATATGACATTTCAAATGTCTCTTCCTTTGGAAAAGAGTTTAATATTTTTTCTTCACTCATTATCTATTTCACTTGCCTTGGCAATGTCGACATATGTTTCCCATCACAATAAAGCCCTTTGAACTGAATTGAAAGGGAGAGAGAGAAAGAGAGAGAGACTGAGAGAGAGACAGAGAGAGAGAGAGAGAGAGAGAGAGAGAGAGAGAGAGAGAGAGAAAGAGAAAGAGAGAAAGAGAGAAAGAGAGAGAGAGAGAGAGAGAGAAAGGGAGAGAGAGAGAAAGAGAGAGAGAGAGAGAAAGGGAGAGAGAAAGAGAGACCAGTATGTATACATGGATGGAACCCTTCTGCCACTCCCTCTATCTGTCCATCTCTCTCCCTCTGTATGACCCTCTCTCTTGTTCTCTGTCCATCTCTCTCCCTCCCTTTCCATATCTCCCAAATGGATTTGATTTAAAGGTGCTTTATTGAAAGTTCTTCAGCGGGACAATCAATCCTGACAAACCTGTGTGTCAAATCAGAGTAATTAATCAGACCTGTCAACATAGAGAATAAATAACAAAAACAAATTAAGGACTATTTTCTTAATTTTAAAATATATATTTCTGTCTCTCTATCCCTCCTCTATATTGGTCAGTCTACCTGTCTATCCCTCCTCTATATTGGTCAGTCTACCTGTCTATCCCTCCTCTATATAGGGCAGTCTACCTGTCTATCCCTCCTCTATACCTGTCTATCCCGCCTCTATTTAGGGCAGTCTACCTGTCTATCCCGCCTCTATATTGGTCAGTCTACCTGTCTATCCCTCCTCTATATAGGGCAGTCTACCTGTCTATCCCTCCTCTATATAGGGCAGTCTACCTGTCTATCACTCCTCTATATTGGTCAGTCTACCTGTCTATCCCTCCCCTATATTGGTTAGTCTACCTGTCTATCCCTCCTCTATATAGGGCAGTCTACCTGTCTATCCCTCCTCTATATAGGGCAGTCTACCTGTCTATCCCTCCTCTATATAGGTCAGTCCACCTGTCTATCCCTCCTCTATATAGGGCAGTCTACCTGTCTATCCCTCCTCTATATAGGGCAGTCTACCTGTCTATCCCTCCTCTATATAGGGCAGTCTACCTGTTTATCCCTCCTCTATATAGGGCAGTCTACCTGTCTATTCCTCCTCTATATTGGTCAGTCTACCTGTCTATCCCTACTCTATATAGGGCAGTCTATCTGTCTATCCCTCCTATATATAGTGCAGTCTACCTGTCTATTCCTCCTCTATATAGGGCAGTCTACCTGTCTATCCCTCCCCTATATAGATAGGGCAGTCTCCCTGTATATCCCTCCTCTATATAGGGCAGTCTACCTGTCTATTCCTCCTCTATATAGGGCAGTCTATCTGTATATCCCTCCTCTATATTGGGCAGTCTACCTGTGTATCCCTCCTCTATACCTGTCTATCCCGCCTCTATATAGATAGGGCAGTCTCCCTGTATATCCCTCCTCTATATAGGGCAGTCTACCTGTCTATTCCTCCTCTATATTGGTCAGTCTACCTGTCTATTCCTCCTCTATATAGGGCAGTCTACCTGTCTATCCCTCCTCTATATTGGTCAGTCCACCTGTCTATCCCTCTATATTCCTTTATTTCTGTCTCTCATCTCACAGCTCTCTCTCTCTGTTACCCCCTCCTTCCATCCCTCTCCCTCTCCTTCCCATCTCTACCCCTCTTTTGCTATGTATCTATCTCTCTCCCTAAAGGCATCTTCTCTTACTCCAGCTCTCTCACTCCTCTCTCCCTCCTCTCTCCCTCCCTCCATCTCTCTATCTACCTTGCTACTCAAGGCCTCTTAGTCTCTCACTCACTATCGCTTACCACCACCCTCCAAGACAAATGTTTGCGCACCTTCGTGGAAACACACACACACACACACACACACACACACACACACACACACACACACACACACACACACACACACACACACACACACACACACACACACACACACTGGTGTGTTTTTCTAACATTGTTTTCATGCTCTGGGAGAGAGAGAGAGACATTTATAAATGAGAGGAGAGGAAGAGTACCCCTCGGAGAGTGTGTGTGTGTGTGTGTGTGTGTGTGTGTATATGTCTGTGCGAGTGTGTGTGTGTGTGTGTATATGTCTGTGTGTGTGGGAGGGGACTGACTACTGAGAAACATATATCCCTCTTTTTACCACAACATCCATTCAGTCTCATCTCTTTTCCCTTCCACCCTCTCTTTTTTCTAATCGCCACACTCCCTCTATCCTCCCCTCCTCTATCCTCCGTTCTTTATTCCAGCGATATAGTTATCATGTCTAAGCCTGTAGTTCCTCTCCTCTTTTCATTTATTTCTCCTCCCGTTTTGGAATCTCATTGTCATTCCATTTCATAAGCCCTCGTGTAGCCTCTTCTCTCCTATCTCTCTCTCCTATCTCTTATCCCTCAATTTATCCCCCCTCTCTCTACATCTCCCTCTTTCATCCTCTCACCGTCTCTCTCTCTCTGTCTCTCCATCTTTACCAATCCCATTTCTCCCTCCCCTTCCCTCTCTTTCTTTACCTCTATCCCCCCCTTCCCCCTCCCTCTCTCTCGCTCTCTTCATGTCAATCCCTCTCTCTCCCTCTGTCACTTTCTTCATCTCTTGTTCAATCTGCTGGTGTGTTTTAGTGAGGGCTGGAGACATCATTCAGTAGCATCCTCACACAGGGACAACAGATTAAAATGAGCTATCTAGCTAAATCTGGTGCAATGGTATGTTATACATGGTCCTTGACAAATAAACGTAATAATAAATAATAATAATAATAATACATATTATTACAAACACACGGAACGAACGTCCGGCTGGCTTCCATGGCTACCGCATCAGCAGCTTCCTTACTGAGAGAAGAGGAGGAGGGAGGGAGAGGAGGAGGAGGGAGGGAGAGGAGGAGGGAGGAGGAGGGAGGGAGGGAGGGAGGGAGGGAGAGGAGGAGGGAGGGAGAGGAGGAGGGAGGGAGAGGAGGAGGAGGGAGGAGGAGGAGGAGGGAGGAGGAAGAGAGGACGAGGAGGAGGAGGAGAGAGGGAGAGAGGACGAGGAAGAGGGAGGGAGAGAGGACGAGGAGGAGGGAGGGAGAGAGGACGAGGAGGAGGGAGGGAGAGGAGGAGGCGGAGGGAGGAGGAGGGAGGGAGGGAGGGAGAGGAGGAGGAGGAGGAGGAGGGAGGGAGGGAGAGGAGGAGGAGGAGGGAGGAGGAGGGAGGGAGAGGAGGAGGAGGAGGGAGGGAGAGGAGGAGGGAGAGGAGGAGGAGGAGGGAGGAGGAGGGAGGGAGAGAGGACGAGGAGGAGGGAGGGAGAGAGGACGAAGAGGAGGGAGGAGGAGGAGGAGGGAGGGAGAGGAGGAGGACGAGGGAGGGAGAGAGGATGAGGAGGAGGGAGGAGGAAGGAGGGAGAGGAGGAGGACAAGGGAGGAGGAGGGAGGGAGAGAGGACGAGGAGGAGGGAGAGGAGGAGGATGAGGGAGAGAGGAGGAGGAGGGAGGGAGAGAGGAGGAGGAGGAGGGAGGGAGAGAGGACGAGAAGGAGGGAGGAGGAGGGAGGGAGAGGAGGAGGATGAGGGAGGAGGAGGGAGGGAGAGAGGACGAGGAGGAGGGAGGGAGAGGAGGAGGAGGAAGGAGAGAGGAGGAGGGAGGGAGAGGAGGAGGGAGAGGAGGGAGGGAGGACGGATGGAGAGAGGAGGAGGAGGGAGAGAGAGAGGACGAGGAGGAGGGAGGGAGGGAGAGTAGAAGGGGGGAGGGAGGGAGAGAGGACGAGGAGGAGGGAGGGAGAGGAGAGGAGGAGGGAGGGAGAGAGAACGAGGAGGAGGGAGGGAGAGAAGAGAATAAATGAATGGGGAAATGATTTAGGAAGAGAGGAATTGGGGGGGGGAGTGAGGGAAAAGTAGGAGCAAAGATGAGGAGAGGAAAGAGAGAGACAGGAACGTGGATGGGATGGAGAATCAGATGAGAGAAGGAGGGAGTGAAACAGAGTCAGAGAGGAAGAGACACACAGAAACATAGAGAGAAAAGGAGGAGAGAAAGATGGAGGGAAGGTGAGGCGAGTGAGAGCTGAGCTGACAGAGTGGAGAGAAGAGGGAGCGAGGGAGGGAAGAGAGAAAGAGGGAAGAGAGAGGGAAAAGAGATGGATGGAAGACTTGAGGGCGGAGAGAGGGAAGGAGGGAGGGAGAGAGAAAACACAGGAGGGCGGAGGGAGAGAGGAAGAGAGGGATGGCAGGAGAGTGGAAAGAGGGAAGGGAGGGAGGGAGAATTGCAGTATTTTTATCATTCTCTGTGAGTGGGTCCCATAAAAGTAGGTTACTGTCAGCAGACGAGGAGGAGAGGAGCTCTCTCTCTCTACTGAGGCAAACACTTCAAGTGTGATCTCCCTCCCTCTCTCCCTCCCACACACACACACACACACACACACACACACACACACACACACACACACACACACACACACACACACACACACACACACACACACACACACACACACACACACACACACACCCACACACACACACACACACACACACACACACACACACACACACACACACACACACACAACTACAGGCTACATGTAGCTTCTACATTTCAGCTATAGGCAGGCTGGGGCTCAGCTGCAGTGAGTGACTAACCACAGGCAGGCAGCCACCAGCTACCAACCAACCACCTAACCAGCAAAACGGAAAAAACAGACGTCAAATGACACACTGCTGTACTGGACAGACATTACTCAGAGACAAACACACACACACTCCAGTACATACTGTATGTTTTAGCACGTTCGGGGTGAAGTTTCTCCCAGGTACAGATCTAGGATCAGTTTCCCTCCCCAAATCTTAACCTCAACCATGAGTGTGGAAAATGCAAAAGTGACCCAAGATCAGCATTTAGTGGCAACTTCACGTTGATTGAGGGTCCTCAATCATGTCATCTATAACTAGTGGACAGATCAGTCAGCAACATCCAAAGGATTGGGCTGGACAAACACTGGTGTGTGTGTGTCCCAATAATCTCTCCTTCCTCCTGAAGTGTGCACTTGTTCACTAGTCTCCATAAATGTAAAAGCATTAGATTGGTGTTTCCATGGGATAGAGGGAGTTTCCATATACCACTCATTTCCTTTCAAATCCATGAAGGGAAGTGTTCAAGTGCACACTTTGGGAGAAAGGAGAGATTATTGAGCCTGTTCCTATGATGCTGTTCTGTCAAAACAGTGTGATCAAGTGTCATACTGGATCTTGGAGATCCCACCCTACACCCTACACCCTACACACTACACACTACACCAGGGCTGTTCAATGTCGGTCCTGGAGGGCCGACACACTTCTGGTTTTCACCTTCTCCTTCTAATAAGGGACTCATTCAGACCTGGGTCTAATTAACTAGCAGGTAGAAACACTTCTGGTTTTCAGCCTCTCCTTCTAATAAGGGACTCATTCAGACCTGGGTCTAATTAACTAGCAGGTAGAAACACTTCTGGTTTTCACCCTCTCCTTCTAATAAGGGACTCATTCAGACCTGGGTCTAACTAAATAGCAGGTAGAAACAACAAAACCAGATGTGTTTTGGCCTTCCAGGGGCTCTGACGTAAAACTCCAGTCTGAATTGAGCCCTACACCCTACACCATTGACCCTCATATTTACAGACGTTTTTTTGTCACCGAGGGGATTGTACGCACGCTTGGACACACACACACACACACACACACACACACACACACACTGCGTGTCCCTCGGGGGCAAGGGTTCGGCCAGGCGGAGAAAAGTCTGATGGGATCTGATGGAACGTCGATGGTGCTGCGATATGTGGAATGTACAACCCACCGCTGACACATACAGTACAGTACATTACACACACACACACACACACACACACACACACACACACACACACACACACACACACACACACACACACACACACACACACACACACACACACACACACACACACACACACACACACACACACACACACACACACATATCCAGCGGCAAACACACACACGCACACATCCAGAGACAAACAGTACACACACACACACACACACACACACACACACACACACACACACACACACACACACACACACACACACACACACACACACACACACACACACACACACACACACACACACACACACACACACACACACACATCCAGAGACAAACACACACACACTACAACTCTAAATCTTACTCTCTCTTTCACAAAGACACACAGCGGGGATGTGACAAATGGAAACCTTTTCTTAACCCTAAACGTCCTGAGACTCCAGAAAAATCACCTTTTCATTTATCTGACTATCATGAGGGTAGCCTAGTGGTTAGAGTGTTGGACTGGTAACCGGAAGGTTGCAAGTTCACACCCCCGAGCTGCCAAGGTACAAATCTGTCTTTCTGCCCCTGAACAGGCAGTTAACCCACTGTAAATAAGAATTTGTTCTTAACTGACTTGCCTAGTTCAATAAAGGTTCATTAAAAAAATAAAAATGGATCTGCATGTCCAGCCCTTATTTAGTCTCACAGTGTTTTACCATGTTCTTTTCAAGACAACCAGGGCTACAAGTAGAACACAACACACTCCTTATTTATTCTCACAGTGTTTTACCATGTTCTTTTCAAGACAACCAGGGCTACAAGTAGAACACAACACACTCCTTATTTAGTCTCAGTGTTTTACCATGTTCTTTTCAAGACAACCAGGGCTACAAGTAGAACACAACACACTCCTTATTTAGTCTCAGTGTTTTACCATGTTCTTTTCAAGACAACCAGGGCTACAAGTAGAACACAACACACTCCTTATTTAGTCTCAGTGTTATACCATGTTCTTTTCAAGACAACATGTTCCTTATTTAGTCAAGACAACCAGGGCTACAAGTAGAACACAACACACTCCTTATTTAGTCTCAGTGTTTTACCATGTTCTTTTCAAGACAACCAGGGCTACAAGTAGAACACAACACACTCCTTATTTAGTCTCAGTGTTTTACCATGTTCTTTTCAAGACAACCAGGGCTACAAGTAGAACACAACACACTCCTTATTTAGTCTCACAGTGTTTTACCACAGTGTTCTTTTCAAGACAACCAGGGCTACAAGTAGAACACAACACACTCCTTATTTAGTCTCAAGTTTTACTTTCTTTTCACAACCAGGGCTACAAGTAGAACACAACACACTCCTTATTTAGTCTCGTTCCTTATTTAGTCTCAGTGTTTTACCATGTGTTAGAACACAACACACTCCTTATTTAGTCTCACAGTGTTTTACCATGTTCTTTTCAAGACAACCAGGGCTACAAGTAGAACACAACACACTCCTTATTTAGTCAAGACAACCAGGGCTACAAGTAGAACACAACACACTCCTTATTTAGTCTCAGTGTTTTACCATGTTCTTTTCAAGACAACCAGGGCTACAAGTAGAACACAACACACTCCTTATTTAGTCTCAGTGTTTTACCATGTGTTTTATTTAGTCCATGTTCCATGTTCTTTTCAAGACAACCAGTACAAGTAGAACACAACACACTCCTTATTTAGTCTCATGTTCTTTTCAAGACAACCAGGGCTACAAGTAGAACACAACACACTCCTTATTTAGTCTCACAGTGTTTTACCATGTTCTTTTCAAGACATTTCCTTATTTAGTCTCAGTGTTTTACCATGTTCTTTTCAAGACATCCAGGGCTACAAGTCTCAGTGTTTTACCATGTTTTACCATGTTCTTTTCAAGACAACCAGGGCTACAAGTAGAACACAACACACTCCTTATTTAGTCTCAGTGTTTTACCATGTTCTTTTCAAGACAACCAGGGCTACAAGTAGAACACAACACACTCCTTATTTAGTCTCAGTGTTTTACCATGTTCTTTTCAAGACAACCAGGGCTACAAGTAGAACACAACACACTCCTTATTTAGTCTCAGTGTTTTACCATGTTCTTTTCAGACATCCAGGGCTACAAGTAGAACACAACACACTCCTTATTTAGTCTCAGTGTTTTACCATTTACAAGTAGAACACAACACACTCCTTATTTAGTCTCAGTGTTTTACCATGTGACATC
Source organism: Oncorhynchus clarkii lewisi (assembly GCF_045791955.1). Taxonomy (NCBI): domain Eukaryota; kingdom Metazoa; phylum Chordata; class Actinopteri; order Salmoniformes; family Salmonidae; genus Oncorhynchus; species Oncorhynchus clarkii. The sequence continues at coordinate 12,647,615 of NC_092159.1, forward strand.
CAGGGCTACAAGTTCCTTATTTAGTCTCAGTGTTTTACCATGTTCTTTTCAAGACATCCAGGGCTACAAGTAGAACACAACACACTCCTTATTTAGTCTCAGTGTTTTACAAGTAGAGGGCTACAAGTAGAACACAACACACTCCTTATTTAGTCTCAGTGTTTTACCATGTGTTTTACCATGTTCTTTCTTTTCAAGACATCCAGGGCTACAAGTAGAACACAACACACTCCTTATTTAGTCTCAGTGTTTTACCATGTTCTTTTCAAGACAACCAGGGCTACAAGTAGAACACAACACACTCCTTATTTAGTCTCAGTGTTTTACCATGTTCTTTTCAAGACAACCAGGGCTACAAGTAGAACACAACACACTCCTTATTTAGTCTCAGTGTTTTACCATGTTCTTTTCAAGACAACCAGGGCTACAAGTAGAACACAACACACTCCTTATTTAGTCTCAGTGTTTTACCATGTTCTTTTCAAGACAAGGGCCAGGGCTACAAGTAGAACACAACACACTCCTTATTTAGTCTCAGTGTTTTACCATGTTCTTTTCAAGACAACCAGGGCTACAAGTAGAACACAACACACTCCTTATTTAGTCTCACCATGTTCTTTTCAAGACATCCAGGGCTACAAGTAGAACACAACACACTCCTTATTTAGTCTTTCCTTATTTAGTCTCATGTTCTTTTCAAGACAACCAGGGCTACAAGTAGAACACAACACACTCCTTATTTAGTCTCAGTGTTTTACCATGTTCTTTTCAAGACAACCAGGGCTACAAGTAGAACACAACACACTCCTTATTTAGTCTCAGTGTTTTACCATGTTCTACAAGTAGAACACAACACACTCCTTATTTAGTCAAGACGGTGTTTTACCATGTTCTTTTCAAGACAACCAGGGCTACAAGTAGAACACAACACACTCCTTATTTAGTCTCAGTGTTTTACCATGTTCTTTTCAAGACAACCAGGGCTACAAGTAGAACACAACACACTCCTTATTTAGTCTCAGTGTTTTACCATGTTCTTTTCAAGACAACCAGGGCTACAAGTAGAACACAACACACTCCTTATTTAGTCTCACAGTGTTTTACCATGTTCTTTTCAAGACAACCAGGGCTACAAGTAGAACACAACACACTCCTTATTTAGTCTCAGTGTTTTACCATGTTCTTTTCAAGACAACCAGGGCTACAAGTAGAACACAACACACTCCTTATTTAGTCTCAGTGTTTTACCATGTTATTTTCAAGACAACCAGGGCTACAAGTAGAACACAACACACTCCTTATTTAGTAGAAACACAACACACTCCTTAGTGTTTTACCATGTTCTTTTCAAGACAACCAGGGCTACAAGTAGAACACAACACACTCCTTATTTAGTCTCACAGTGTTTACCGTGTTCTTTTCAAGACATCCAGGGCTACAAGTAGAACACAACACACTCCTTATTTAGTCTCAGTGTTTTACCATGTTCTTTTCAAGACATCCAGGGCTACAAGTAGAACACAACACACTCCTTATTTAGTCTCAGTGTTTTACCATGTTCTTTTCAAGACAACCAGGGCTACAAGTAGAACACAACACACTCCTTATTTAGTCTCAGTGTTTTACCATGTTCTTTTCAAGACAACCAGGGCTACAAGTAGAACACAACACACTCCTTATTTAGTCTCAGTGTTTTACCATGTTCTTTTCAAGACAACCAGGGCTACAAGTAGAACACAACACACTCCTTATTTAGTCTCAGTGTTTTACCATGTTCTTTTCAAGACAACCAGGGCTACAAGTAGAACACAACACACTCCTTATTTAGTCTCAGTGTTTTACCGTGTTCTTTTCAAGACATCCAGGGCTACAAGTAGAACACAACACACTCCTTATTTAGTCTCAGTGTTTTACCATGTTCTTTTCAAGACAACCAGGGCTACAAGTAGAACACAACACACTCCTTATTTAGTCTCAGTGTTTTACCATGTTCTTTTCAAGACAACCAGGGCTACAAGTAGAACACAACACACTCCTTATTTAGTCTCAGTGTTTTACCATGTTCTTTTCAAGACAACCAGGGCTACAAGTAGAACACAACACACTCCTTATTTAGTCTCAGTGTTTTACCATGTTCTTTTCAAGACAACCAGGGCTACAAGTAGAACACAACACACTTTGACATCAACAGTTTTCTCAGAGGGACATGAGTCTCCAACTAGGTGTGTCCAAGCAAAACCCTTCTGTTGTTTTCTCAGAGGGACATGAGTCTCCAACTAGGTGTACAAGTCCAAGCAAAACCCTTCTATTGTCCAACTAGGTGTGTCCAAGCAAAACCCTTCTATTGTTTTCTCAGAGGGACATGAGTCTCCAACTAGCAAAACCCTTCTATTGTTTTCTCAGAGGGACATGAGTCTCCAACTAGGTGTGTCCAAGCAAAACCCTTCTATTGTTTTCTCAGAGGGACATGAGTCTCCAACTAGGTGTGTCCAAGCAAAACCCTTCTATTGTTTTCTCAGGGACATGAGTCTCCAACTAGGTGTGTCCAAGCAAAACCCTGTTTTCTCAGTGGGACATGAGTCTCCAACTAGGTGTGTCCAAGCAAAACCCTTCTATTGTTTTCTCAGTGGGACATGAGTCTCCAACTAGGTGTGTCCAAGCAAAACCCTTCTATTGTTTTCTCAGTGGGACATGAGTCTCCAACTAGGTGTGTCCAAGCAAAACCCTTCTATTGTTTTCTCAGTGGGACATGAGTCTCCAACTAGGTGTGTCCAAGCAAAACCCTTCTGTTGTTTTCTCAGTGGGACATGAGTCTCCAACTAGGTGTGTCCAAGCAAAACCCTTCTATTGTTTTCTCAGTGGGACATGAGTCTCCAACTAGGTGTGTCCAAGCAAAACCCTTCTATTGTTTTCTCAGTGGGACATGAGTCTCCAACTAGGTGTGTCCAAGCAAAACCCTTCTGTTGTTTTCTCAGTGGGACATGAGTCTCCAACTAGGTGTGTCCAAGCAAAACCCTTCTGTTGTTTTCTCAGAGGGACATGAGTCTCCAACTAGGTGTGTCCAAGCAAAACCCTTCTATTGTTTTCTCAGAGGGACATGAGTCTCCAACTAGGTGTGTCCAAGCAAAACCCTTCTATTGTTTTCTCAGTGGGACATGAGTCTCCAACTAGGTGTGTCCAAGCAAAACCCTTCTATTGTTTTCTCAGTGGGACATGAGTCTCCAACTAGGTGTGTCCAAGCAAAACCCTTCTATTGTTTTCTCAGAGGGACATGAGTCTCCAACTAGGTGTGTCCAAGCAAAACCCTTCTATTGTTTTCTCAGTGGGACATGAGTCTCCAACTAGGTGTGTCCAAGCAAAACCCTTCTATTGTTTTCTCAGTGGGACATGAGTCTCCAACTAGGTGTGTCCAAGCAAAACCCTTCTATTGTTTTCTCAGTGGGACATGAGTCTCCAACTAGGTGTGTCCAAGCAAAACCCTTCTATTGTTTTCTCAGTGGGACATGAGTCTCCAACTAGGTGTGTCCAAGCAAAACCCTTCTATTGTTTTCTCAGTGGGACATGAGTCTCCAACTAGGTGTGTCCAAGCAAAACCCTTCTATTGTTTTCTCAGAGGGACATGAGTCTCCAACTAGGTGTGTCCAAGCAAAACCCTTCTATTGTTTTCTCAGTGGGACATGAGTCTCCAACTAGGTGTGTCCAAGCAAAACCCTTCTATTGTTTTCTCAGTGGGACATGAGTCTCCAACTAGGTGTGTCCAAGCAAAACCCTTCTATTGTTTTCTCAGTGGGACATGAGTCTCCAACTAGGTGTGTCCAAGCAAAACCCTTCTATTGTTTTCTCAGTGGGACATGAGTCTCCAACTAGGTGTGTCCAAGCAAAACCCTTCTATTGTTTTCTCAGAGGGACATGAGTCTCCAACTAGGTGTGTCCAAGCAAAACCCTTCTATTGTTTTCTCAGTGGGACATGAGTCTCCAACTAGGTGTGTCCAAGCAAAACCCTTCTATTGTTTTCTCAGTGGGACATGAGTCTCCAACTAGGTGTGTCCAAGCAAAACCCTTCTATTGTTTTCTCAGAGGGACATGAGTCTCCAACTAGGTGTGTCCAAGCAAAACCCTTCTATTGTTTTCTCAGTGGGACATGAGTCTCCAACTAGGTGTGTCCAAGCAAAACCCTTCTATTGTTTTCTCAGTGGGACATGAGTCTCCAACTAGGTGTGTCCAAGCAAAACCCTTCTGTTGTTTTCTCAGTGGGACATGAGTCTCCAACTAGGTGTGTCCAAGCAAAACCCTTCTATTGTTTTCTCAGTGGGACATGAGTCTCCAACTAGGTGTGTCCAAGCAAAACCCTTCTATTGTTTTCTCAGTGGGACATGAGTCTCCAACTAGGTGTGTCCAAGCAAAACCCTTCTGTTGTTTTCTCAGAGGGACATGAGTCTCCAACTAGGTGTGTCCAAGCAAAACCCTTCTATTGTTTTCTCAGTGGGACATGAGTCTCCAACTAGGTGTGTCCAAGCAAAACCCTTCTATTGTTTTCTCAGTGGGACATGAGTCTCCAACTAGGTGTGTCCAAGCAAAACCCTTCTATTGTTTTCTCAGAGGGACATGAGTCTCCAACTAGGTGTGTCCAAGCAAAACCCTTCTATTGTTTTCTCAGAGGGACATGAGTCTCCAACTAGGTGTGTCCAAGCAAAACCCTTCTATTGTTTTCTCAGTGGGACATGAGTCTCCAACTAGGTGTGTCCAAGCAAAACCCTTCTATTGTTTTCTCAGAGGGACATGAGTCTCCAACTAGGTGTGTCCAAGCAAAACCCTTCTATTGTTTTCTCAGAGGGACATGAGTCTCCAACTAGGTGTGTCCAAGCAAAACCCTTCTATTGTTTTCTCAGTGGGACATGAGTCTCCAACTAGGTGTGTCCAAGCAAAACCCTTCTATTGTTTTCTCAGTGGGACATGAGTCTCCAACTAGGTGTGTCCAAGCAAAACCCTTCTATTGTTTTCTCAGTGGGACATGAGTCTCCAACTAGGTGTGTCCAAGCAAAACCCTTCTATTGTTTTCTCAGTGGGACATGAGTCTCCAACTAGGTGTGTCCAAGCAAAACCCTTCTATTGTTTTCTCAGTGGGACATGAGTCTCCAACTAGGTGTGTCCAAGCAAAACCCTTCTATTGTTTTCTCAGTGGGACATGAGTCTCCAACTAGGTGTGTCCAAGCAAAACCCTTCTATTGTTTTCTCAGTGGGACATGAGTCTCCAACTAGGTGTGTCCAAGCAAAACCCTTCTATTGTTTTCTCAGTGGGACATGAGTCTCCAACTAGGTGTGTCCAAGCAAAACCCTTCTATTGTTTTCTCAGTGGGACATGAGTCTCCAACTAGGTGTGTCCAAGCAAAACCCTTCTATTGTTTTCTCAGTGGGACATGAGTCTCCAACTAGGTGTGTCCAAGCAAAACCCTTCTATTGTTTTCTCAGAGGGACATGAGTCTCCAACTAGGTGTGTCCAAGCAAAACCCTTCTATTGTTTTCTCAGTGGGACATGAGTCTCCAACTAGGTGTGTCCAAGCAAAACCCTTCTATTGTTTTCTCAGTGGGACATGAGTCTCCAACTAGGTGTGTCCAAGCAAAACCCTTCTATTGTTTTCTCAGTGGGACATGAGTCTCCAACTAGCTAGTGACGACGGTATGGAGTTTGACGTTTGTGACAGCAACTATGGGATCTTATTAGCGTATTCTAGACACTATGTCCTGGCTATCCTATGACCTATGTGGAATCCCTTACCTTCTAACTACATAGAGCTTCATAGAGCTAAACATGTACGTGTCCCTGAGAGTCTCAGCCTGTCATGTATAGATGTTAATAGTTTAACAGCCCCTGTTAATACCACAGACTAATGGTTCAGACCCTGTTAATACCACAGACTAATGTCTCAGCCCCTGTTAATAACACAGACTAATGGTTCAGCCCCTGTTAATACCACAGACTAATGTCTCAGCCCCTGTTAATAACACAGACTAATGGTTCAGCCCCTGTTAATACCACAGACTAATGTCTCAGCCCCTGTTAATACCACAGACTAATGTTTCAGCCCCTGTTAATAACACAGACTAATGTTTCAGCCCCTGTTAATACCACAGACTAATGGTTCAGCCCCGGTTAATACCACAGACTAATGTCTCAGCCCATGTTAATAACACAGACTAATGGTTCAGCCCCTGTTAATACCACAGACTAATGGTTCAGCCCCTGTTAATACCACAGACTAATGGTTCAGACCCTGTTAATAACACAGACTAATGGTTCAGACCCTGTTAATACCACAGACTAATGGTTCAGACCCTGTTAATAACACAGACTAATGTTTCAGCCCCTGTTAATAACACAGACTAATGGTTCAGCCCCTGTTAATAACACAGACTAATGGTTCAGCCCATGTTAATAACACAGACTAATGGTTCAGCCCATGTTAATAACACAGACTAATGTCTCAGCCCCTGTTAATAACACAGACTAATGGTTCAGCCCCTGTTAATACCACAGACTAATGTCTCAGCCCCTGTTAATAACACAGACTAATGGTTCAGACCCTGTTAATACCACAGACTAATGGTTCAGCCCATGTTAATACCACAGACTAATGTCTCAGCCCATGTTAATAACACAGACTAATGGTTCAGCCCCTGTTAATACCACAGACTAATGGTTCAGACCCTGTTAATACCACAGACTAATGGTTCAGCCCATGTTAATACCACAGACTAATGTCTCAGCCCATGTTAATAACACAGACTAATGGTTCAGCCCCTGTTAATACCACAGACTAATGGTTCAGCCCCTGTTAATACCACAGACTAATGGTTCAGCCCCTGTTAATAACACAGACTAATGGTTCAGCCCATGTTAATAACACAGACTAATGGTTCAGCCCATGTTAATAACACAGACTAATGTCTCAGCCCCTGTTAATAACACAGACTAATGGTTCAGCCCATGTTAATACCACAGACTAATGTCTCAGCCCCTGTTAATAACACAGACTAATGTCTCAGCCCATGTTAATAACACAGACTAATGGTTCAGCCCCTGTTAATAACACAGACTAATGGTTCAGCCCATGTTAATAACACAGACTAATGGTTCAGCCCATGTTAATAACACAGACTAATGGTTCAGCCCCTGTTAATAACACAGACTAATGGTTCAGCCCCTGTTAATAACACAGACTAATGGTTCAGACCCTGTTAATACCACAGACTAATGTCTCAGCCCCTGTTAATACCACAGACTAATGTCTCAGCCCCTGTTAATAACACAGACTAATGGTTCAGCCCCTGTTAATACCACAGACTAATGTCTCAGCCCCTGTTAATAACACAGACTAATGGTTCAGCCCCTGTTAATAACACAGACTAATGGTTCAGCCCCTGTTAATACCACAGACTAATGTCTCAGCCCATGTTAATAACACAGACTAATGGTTCAGCCCCTGTTAATACCACAGACTAATGGTTCAGCCCCTGTTAATACCACAGACTAATGGTTCAGACCCTGTTAATAACACAGACTAATGGTTCAGACCCTGTTAATACCACAGACTAATGGTTCAGACCCTGTTAATAACACAGACTAATGGTTCAGACCCTGTTAATACCACAGACTAATGGTTCAGACCCTGTTAATAACACAGACTAATGGTTCAGCCCATGTTAATAACACAGACTAATGGTTCAGCCCCTGTTAATACCACAGACTAATGGTTCAGCCCCTGTTAATACCACAGACTAATGGTTCAGCCCCTGTTAATACCACAGACTAATGGTTCAGACCCTGTTAATAACACAGACTAATGGTTCAGACCCTGTTAATACCACAGACTAATGGTTCAGACCCTGTTAATAACACAGACTAATGTTTCAGCCCCTGTTAATAACACAGACTAATGGTTCAGCCCCTGTTAATAACACAGACTAATGGTTCAGCCCATGTTAATAACACAGACTAATG
>NC_092159.1:12665613-12700613 GCF_045791955.1 Oncorhynchus clarkii lewisi
ACAGGGAGTATATCTACTGTATATCTACTGTCCTGGAGGACTAAAACAGAGAGTATATCTACTGTCCTGGAGGACTAAAACAGAGAGTATATCTACTGTCCTGGAGGACTAAAACAGAGAGTATATCTACTGTCCTGGAGGACTAAAACAGAGAGTATATCTACTGTCCTGGAGGACTAAAACAGAGAGTATATCTACTGTCCTGGAGGACTAAAACAGAGAGTATATCTACTGTCCTGGAGGACTAAAACAGAGAGTATATCTACTGTCCTGGAGGACTAAAACAGAGAGTATATCTACTGTCCTGGAGGACTAAAACAGGGAGTATATCTACTGTCCTGGAGGACTAAAACAGAGAGTATATCTACTGTCCTGGAGGACTAAAACAGACAGTATATCTACTGTCCTGGAGGACTAAAACAGAGAGTATATCTACTGTCCTGGAGGACTAAAACAGACAGTATATCTACTGTCCTGGAGGACTAAAACAGAGAGTATATTTACTGTCCTGGAGGACTAAAACAGAGAGTATATCTACTGTCCTGGAGGACTAAAACAGAGAGTATATCTACTGTCCTGGAGGACTAAAACAGGGAGTATATCTACTGTCCTGGAGGACTAAAACAGGGAGTATATCTACTGTCCTGGAGGACTAAAACAGACAGTATATCTACTGTCCTGGAGGACTAAAACAGAGAGTATATCTACTGTCCTGGAGGACTAAAACAGAGAGTATATCTACTGTCCTGGAGGACTAAAACAGGGAGTATATCTACTGTCCTGGAGGACTAAAACAGAGAGTATATCTACTGTCCTGGAGGACTAAAACAGACAGTATATCTACTGTCCTGGAGGACTAAAACAGACAGTATATCTACTGTCCTGGAGGACTATTCTATTCCCCTCATATTCGTCAGTAAGGATTAAATCCCTGAAATACAGTATGTACATGTTGCCAACAACACATATGATGATTTAAATACAAATGTTCAAGTTTGTGTGTTACCATGCCGTTGTCAGGAGCCAAACGTGTCACCCTGTGTAGCCTTTACAGGTCACTGTGTTACACTTAGGTTGTCGGTTCGTTGGGTCTACATCAATTCCCAAGGACAACTTGACTTCCTGAAACAAAAGGCTGCCATCTGATATCTATCTATCTGGGTTGATGGTCCTTAGTTCCCAGCTGCATATTCTCCCAGGGACTGATGAACCCACTGTCTCCACCCTATTGGTTAAAGTCACAACCTCTGACCTCAACAATAGAAGGTCATTAGTTATTGACCACTCTGACCCAGCTGCTACTGGCAATTTTAAATATATATTTTTTTTTAAATAGTGTGGTTAATAACTATACAGACGATTTCATAGTGAACAACAGTTCCAAATGATATATCTATAAAATATAGACGCACTATACTGTAAACTGTAGATGGCTTATAAGCTTGATGTTAATGGGATTTAAATGTAAGAGTCTAGAGACTAAAGAGAGTAGCAATCATGATTAGATGTAGGAGTGATTATCTGAATGAGACAAGGCAGTCTTCATACCTCCCACTGTATTGTGTACGGGCATAGAAATAGAATGAATAGAATGGACGTCCCCATTCAAGTCAATGAAGGCATACCAGTCAAAATGGCCAGGTTTAGGGGTTCCAAGACGTTCTATTAATTATATATCTATGTGTAAGTGGTCCCAGTGGAGGGTCAAGTGGGAGGGGCCAGCAAACAGCTGGTGCTGTCGACCACACTCCCACAACCCTACCCTCCCTCTTCATCTACGCCCTCTTCTCTCCCCTTCTTCTCTTCTACCTTCCTCCTGTTTCTCCCCTCCCTCTTCATCTACGCCCTCTTCTCTCCCCTTCTTCTCTTCTACCTTCCTCCTGTTTCTCCCCTCCCTCTTCATCTACGCCCTCTTCTCTCCCCTTCTTCTCTTCTACCTTCCTCCTGTTTCTCCCCTCCTCTCTCCCCTTTGTCTCTTCTACCTTCCTCCTGTTTCTCCCCTCCTCTCTCCCCTTTGTCTCTTCTACCTTCCTCCTGTTTCTCCCCTCCTCTCTCCCCTTTGTCTCTTCTACCTTCCTCCTGTTTCTCCCATCCTCTCTCCCCTTTGTCTCTTCCTCCTGTTTCTTCCCTCTTCTCACCACCTCTCTCTCTTCCTCCTGGTTAGAGATGAGGGGTAGTATAGAGGAAGACAGGAAAGTAGAGGGGTTGGCACACTCTACCTTCCTGTCTTCCTCTATACTACCCCTCATCTCTAACCTTCTCTCTTTCCACTACCCTCATCCTCTGTGTGTGTGTGTGTGTGTGTGTGTGTGTGTGTGTGTGTGTGTGTGTGTGTGTGTGGGGGGGGGGTGTGTGTCTGCTCTACTTCTCTGCTTCCCGTTCTGAAGTTTTGTTTTTGCGTCTTTTACTTTGAGTTTTGTACACCAGCTTCAAACAGCTGAAAATACAATATTTGAGGTTATTTAGATGGTACAGTGATCCTTTAATTGCTTGTTTTATCACAAACTGAAATTAGGCTAACTATTCACATTTTAGAAACCAGGAAACGGCCAAGCGTCTTTTAAACTCTGTAATGTGAGCAAAATGAACATGACTTTGTATTATGGATCTTTTCAATGTTTGGCTGCCCAAAGGTTGAAAGAAGATATATGGAAGATCCTGAATGAATATGTGATATGAACTAAATATTTGAAAATATACACATTTTAAGGTTGTACCTGCAACCTCCACCTTTCCCCAGTCAGTCACTAAAAAGTGGTGCACTACGTAGTGAATAGTGAGCCATTCTAGATGGCTGACAATGAGATGGATAGACATAGATGGGACATACAGCGTCTTTGCTCCATAGTAAATACTGTAAAGGCTGTGTGTTGTAGTAGTGAGAGAGAGGTGGCCTACATCATTAATTAGCCATTCACATTGAACAGCTAATTGAATTCTTACTGGAGTTTGACACTGTCTGACCCCCCTAAGCCCCGGGTCCCTACTGAGAGAAACACACATGCATGCCCACAATGCAAAGCTGCGGAGTTTGATCTAAAGCCACTGATGAAAGCCGGAGCAACTCCAACTTTGATTTTGACATTATGTTGAAATACTGCAGACAGCTCAGAGCAACACATGAAAACAGAGCACTATGTTCACGGTGTCCTTGTGTACTGAACATGAGATGGTCCCTGCTCCTTAAACACACACACTTTCTCTCTCTCCCCATCCTCCCCTCTCTCCCTCTCTCCCTCTCCCCTGGCCCATCTATCTCCCTCTACCCTCCCCTCTCTCCCTCCCTCCCTCTCCCCTGGCCCATCTATCTCCCTCTACCCTCCCCTCTCTCCCTCTCTCCCTCTCCCCTGGCCCATCTCTCTCTCTCTACCCTCCCCTCTCTCCCTCTCTCCCTCTCCCCTGGCCCATCTCTCTCTCTCTACCCTCCCCTCTCTCCCTCCCTCCCTCTCCCCTGGCCCATCTATCTCCCTCTACCCTCCCCTCTCTCCCTCTCCCCTGGCCCATCTCTCTCCCCATCCTCTCCTCTCTCCCTCTACCCTGGCCCATCTATCTCCCTCTACCCTCCCCTCTCTCCCTCTCCCTCTCCCCTGGCCCATCTATCTCCCTCTACCCTCCCCTCTCTCCCTCCCTCCCTCTCCCCTGGCCCATCTATCTCCCTCTACCCTCCCCTCTCTCCCTCTCCCCTGGCCCATCTCTCTCTCTCTACCCTCCCCTCTCTCCCTCTCTCCCTCTCCCCTGGCCCATCTCTCTCTCTCTACCCTCCCCTCTCTCCCTCCCTCCCTCTCCCCTGGCCCATCTATCTCCCTCTACCCTCCCCTCTCTCCCTCTCCCCTGGCCCATCTCTCTCCCCATCCTCTCCTCTCTCCCTCTACCCTGGCCCATCTATCTCCCTCTACCCTCCCCTCTCTCCCTCTCCCTCTCCCCTCGACCCTCCCCTCTCTCCCTCCTTCCCCCATTGATCCTTTAACCACATCTCTCTAACTCTCCCTTTCTTTCTCTCTCTCTCTGTCTCTCACTCTCTCTCTCTCTCTCTCGCTCTCTCTCCCTTTCTCTCTCTCTCTCCCTTTCTTTCTCTCTCTCTCTCGCTCTCTTTCTTTCTCTCTCTCTCTCAATTCAATTCAAGGGGCCTTATTGTCATGGGAAACATGTTTACATTGTCAAAGCAAGTAAAGTAGATAATATACGAAACAATAAGTGTTAACAGTAAACATTACTCTCACAAAAGTTCTAAAAGAATAAAGACATTGTCATATTATCTGTATCTACAGTGTTGTAACGATGTGCAAATAGTTAAAGTACAAAAGGGAAAATAAATAAACATAAATATGGGTTGTATTTACAATGGTGTTTGTTCTTCACTGGTTGCCCTTTTCTTGTGGCAACAGGTCACACATCTTGCTGCTGTGACACACTCTGGAATTTCACCCAGTAGATATGGGAGTTTATCAAAATTGGGTTTGTTTTTAAATTCTTTGTGGATCTGTGTAATCTGAGGGAAATATGTGTCTCTAGCTCAGTTTCCACCTCATTTTGTGGGCAGTGAGAACATAGCCGGTCTTCTCTTGAGAGCCATGTCTGCCTACGGCGGCCTTTCTCAATAGCAAGGCTATGCTCACTGAGTCTGTACATAGTCAAAGCTTTCCTTAAGTTTGGGTCAGTCACAGTGGTCAGGTATTCTGCCCCTGTGTACTCTTTGTTTAGGGCCAAATAGCATTCTAGTTTGCTCTGTTTTTTTGTTGATTCTTTCCAATGTGTCAAGTAATTATCTTTTTGTTTTCTCATGTTTTGGTTGGGTCTAATTGTGCTGTTGTCCTGGGGCTCTGTGGGGTGTGTTTGTGTTTGTGAACAGAGCCCCAGGACCAGCTTGCTTAGGGGACTCTTCTCCAGGTTCATCTCTCTGTAGGTGATGGCTTTGTTATGGAAGGTTTGGGAATCGCTTCCTTTTAAGTGGTTATAGAATTTAACAGCTCTTTTCTGGATTTTGATAATTAGTGGGTATCGGCCTAATTCTGCTCTGCAGGCATTATCTGGTGTTTTACGTTGTACACAGAGGATATTTTTGCAGAATTCTGCATGCAGAGTCTCAATTTGGTGTTTGTCCCATCTTATGAATTCTTGGTTGGTGAGTGGGCCCCAGACCTCACAATCATAAAGGGCAGAGGGTTCTATGGCTGATTCAAGTATTTTTAGCCAGGTCCTAATTGGTATGTTGAATTTTATGTGATGGCATAGAAGGCCCTTCTTGCCTTGTCTCTCTCTTTCCCTCTCTCACTCTCCTGCTCTCCGTCTCTCACTCTCCCTCTCTCTCTCCGTCTCTCATTCTCCCTCTCTCTCTCTCCGTCTCTCACTCTCCCTCTCTCACTCTATCTGTTCCCCCTGTTCTCTAGAGACTATCCCAGGGCTGTGTGGGTGTGGAAACCAGCTCAGATCAAACACACACTGAGCCTCTCCCTCTGACTGCAACCTCTCTCTCTCTCTCTCGTCTCCCTCTGACTGCTCCTTCCCTATCTCTCTCCCTACATCAACCTCTCTCTCTCTCTCTTCTCCCTCTGACTGCTCCTTCCCTATCTCTCTCCCTACATCAACCTCTCTCTCTCTCTCTCTCTCGTCTCCCTCTGACTGCTCCTTCCCTATCTCTCTCCCTACATCAACCTCTCTCTCCACCACTGCAGTGAACACCAGTTTCAGAGTGAAAGAGAATGAAAAAAAGAGACATGAGAGAGAGGGACACACGAGGTGAGAGAGGAAAATGGAGAGAGGTAGACATGGAAGCCAAACGAGAGGGAGAGAAGCACAGAATGAGAAAGAGAGGAATACAAAGTGAGAAAAGAAGATGTAGATTAGGAGTACGGTGAGAAAGAGAGAGAGAGAGAGAGGGTGAGAGAGAGAGAGAGGAGAGAGAGAGAGAGAGAGAGAGAGAGAGAGGAGTGAGAGAGAGAGAGCGAGTGAGAGAGAGGAGTGAGAGAGAGCGAGTGAGAGAGAGAGAGAGAGAGAGAGAGAGAGAGAGGTGAGAGAGAGAGAGAGAGAGGAGAGAGAGAGAGAGAGAGTGAGAGAGTGAGAGTGAGAGAGAGAGAGAGAGAGAGAGAGAGAGAGAGAGAGAGAGAGAGAGAGAGAGAGAGAGAGAGAGAGAGAGAGAGAGAGAGAGAGAGAGAAGAGAGAGAGGGTGAGAGAGAGAGAGAGAGAGAGAGAGAGAGAGAGAGGAGAGGGTGAGAGAGAGCGAGTGAGAGAGAGAGAGAGAGAGAGAGAGAGAGAGAGAGAGAGAGAGGGTGAGAGAGAGCGAGTGAGAGAGAGAGAGAGAGAGAGAGAGAGGAGAGAGAGAGAGAGAGAGAGAGAGAGAGAGAGAGAGAGAGAGAGAGAGAGAGAGGGTGAGAGAGAGCGAGTGAGAGAGAGAGAGAGAGAGAGAGAGAGAGAGAGAGAGAGAGGGTGAGAGAGAGAGAGAGAGAGAGAGAGAGAGAGAGAGAGAGAGAGAGAGAGAGAGAGAGAGAGAGAGAGAGAGAGAGAGAGAGAGAGAGAGAGAGAGAGAGAGGGAGAGAGAGAGAGAGAGCACCATTGGATGGAGGATGGAGACAGACCTGCTAGCTACAGCAGCTCTACAGTAAATCAGAGAGGAGAGAGCAGAGGCCAGAGAAGCCTCGTCATCAGCCTGACCTCTCTCTCTCATTCTCTCTCCCCCCTCTCTTTCCACCTCCCTCCCTCTCTATCCTCGCCCTCTCTCACTCTCTCCATCCTCTCCCTTTTCTCTCTCTCTCACCCTCACTCTCTAAGCATTTAATAAGTCTAAATTACAGCTCCATGACAATAATTATTATCATTAACGTCATCATCTTCAGACAACACCTCTCATTAGCTCAGGATCCATTGGCAAAATAACTATTAGCCAAACAGACAGCGCTACGATCGATTGGAAGTCACTGTAGGTCCCATAAACAACAACAGCAACAACAACAGCCTACACACAACAACAACAGCCTACACACAACAACAACAGCCTACACACAACAACAACAGCCTACACACAACAACAACAGCCTACACACAACAACAACAGCCTACACACGACAACAACAGCCTACACACAACAACAACAGCCTACACACAACAACAACAGCCTACACACAACAACAACAGCCTACACACAACAACAACAGCCTACACACGACAACAACAGCCTACACACGACAACAACAGCCTACACACAACAACAACAGCCTACACACAACAACAACAGCCTACACACGACAACAACAGCCTACACACAACAACAACAGCCTACACACAACAACAACAGCCTACACACAACAACAACAGCCTACACACAACACAAATATTTATCCAAATTATACATGTCTAAAATATCTTCACCATTTAACATAAAGTCAACCCCCTCAAAGAGCTGGTTGAGCTCAATAGGAAAGATGGAAGATACCATTCAGAGCAGTAAAATAGGGGTGGATAGTGAAGAATGATATGGCTGCCACTACTACAGAAACATATGCTACCCCTCCCTGTTGGTGTTTAGATAAATCATTCTCGCCTCAAAGGCTGGAATCAACTGAATATACCCTCAGACGTTGGAGGACTGACACGGTCTGTGTTCTACAGTGTCAACAAAAATATTTATTTGGCTCCATTATTTTGTCCCTCAATATAAAAGTCCCTGTTATTGTGGTTTAGTCAAGTGAACACCCCCTGCCTCCATCTCCACAAGCTCACCCAAACATACTGTATACACTCTCTCTCTCCTAAACATACTGTATACACACTCTCTCTCCAAACATACTGTATACACTAAACATACTGTATACACACTCTCTCTCCTAAACATACTGTATACACACTCTCTCTCCTAAACATACTGTATACACACATACTGTATACTCTCTCCTACTGTATACCCACATACTGTATACCCACTCTCTCTCCTAACATACTGTATACACACTCTCTCTCCAAACATACTGTATACACACTCTGTCTCCAAACATACTGTATACACTCTCTCTCTCCTAAACATACTGTATACACACTCTCTCTCCTAAACATACTGTATACACACTCTCTCTCCTAAACATACTGTATACACACTCTCTCTCCTAAACATACTGTATACACACTCTCTCTCCAAACATACTGTATACACACTCTCTCTCCTAAACATACTGTATACACACGCTCTCTCCAAACATACTGTATACACACTCTCTCTCCTAAACATACTGTATACACACTCTCTCTCCTAAACATACTGTATACACACGCTCTCTCCTAAACATACTGTATACACACTCTCTCCCAAACATACTGTATACACACTCTCTCTCCTAAACATACTGTATACACACTCTCTCACCCAAACATACTGTATACACACTCTCTCTCCAAACATACTGTATACACTCTCTCTCCTAAACATACTGTATACACACTCTCTCTCCTAAACATACTGTATACACACTCTCTCCTAAACATACTGTATACACACTCTCTCTCCTAAACATACTGTATACACTCTCTATCTCCTAAACATACTATATACACTCTCTCTCTCCTAAACATACTGTATACACACTCTCTCTCCTAAACATCCTGTATACACACTCTCACTCCTAAACATACTGTATACACACTCTCTCCTAAACATACTGTATACACACTCTCTCTCCAAACATACTGTATACACTCTCTCTCTCCTAAACATACTGTATACACTCTCTCTCTCCTAAACATACTGAATACACACTCTCTCTCCTAAACATACTGTATACACACTCTCTCTCTCCTAAACATACTGTATACACACTCTCTCACACAAACATACTGTATACACACTCTCTCTCCTAAACATACTGTATACACACTCTCTCTCCTAAACATACTGTACACACTCTCTCTCCCAAACATACTGTATACACACTCTCTCTCCTAAACATACTGTATACACACTCTCTCTCTCCTAAACATACTGTATACACACTCTCTCTCTCCTAAACATACTGTATACACACTCTCTCACACAAACATACTGTATACACACTCTCTCTCCTAAACATACTGAATACACACTGTCTCCAAACATACTGTATACACTCTCTCTCTCCTAAACATACTGTATACACACTCTCTCTCCAAACATACGGTATACACACTCTCTCTCCTAAACATACCGCATACACACTCTCTCTCCTAAACATACTGTATACACACTCTCTCCCCAAACATACTGTATACACACTCTCTCTCCTAAACATACTGTATACACACTCTCTCTCCTAAACATACTGTATACACACTCTCTCTCTCCTAAACATACTGTATACACACTCTCTCTCCTAAACATACTGTATACACACTCTCTCTCCAAACATACTGTATACACACTCTCTCACACAAATATACTGTATACACACTCTCTCACACAAACATACTGTATACACACTCTCTCACACAAACATACTGTATACACACTCTCTCACACAAGCATACTGTATACACACTCTCTCACACAAACATACTGTATACACACGCTCTCTCCTAAACATACTGTATACACACTCTCTCACACAAACATACTGTATACACACTCTCTCACACAAACATACTGTATACACACTCTCTCTCCAAACATACTGTATACACACACTCTCTCTCCTAAACATACTGTATACACACTCTCTCACACAAACATACTGTATACACACTCTCTCTCCAAACATACTGTATACACACTCTCTCTCCTAAACATACTGTATACACACTCTCTCTCCCAAACATACTGTATACATACTCTCTCACACAAACATACTGTATACCCACTCTCTCTACTAAACATACTGTATACACACTCTCTCTCCCAAACATACTGTATACATACTCTCTCACACAAACATACTGTATACCCACTCTCTCTCCTAACATACTGTATACACACTCTCTCTCCCAAACATACTGTATACATACTCTCTCACACAAACATACTGTATACCCACTCTCTCTCCTAACATACTGTATACCCACTCTCTCTCCTAACATACTGTATACACACTCTCTCTCCAAACATACTGTATACACACTCTGTCTCCAAACATACTGTATACACACTCTCTCTCCTAAACATACTGTATACACACTCTCTCTCCTAAACATACTTTATACACACTCTCTCACACAAACATACTGTATACACACTCTCTCTCCTAAACATACTGTATACACACTCTCTCTCCTAAACATACTGTATACACACTCTCTCTCCAAACGTACTGTATACACACTCTCTCACACAAACATACTGTATACACACTCTCTCACACAAACATACTGTATACACACTCTCTCACACAAACATACTGTATACACACTCTCTCACACAAACATACTGTATACACACTCTGTCTCTCTCTCTCCCCTTCTCTGTCTCTCTCTCTCCCCTTCACTGTCTCTCTCTCTCTCTCCCCTTCTCTGTCTCTCTCTCTCTCTCTCCCCCTTCTCTGTCTCTGTCTCTCTCCCCTTCTCTCTCTCTCCCCCTCTCTCTCTCTCCCCCTTCTCTATCTGTCTCTCTCCCCCTCTCTCTCTCTGTCTCTCTCCCCCTTCTCTCTCTCCCCTCTCTCTGTCTCTCTCTCTCTCCAATCTCTCTCCAAGTTCTCTCTCTCTCCCCTCTCTCTGTCTCTCTCCCCTTGCTCTGTCTCTCTCTCTCCCCTCTCTCTGTCTCTTTCTCCCCTCTCTCTCCGCATTCTCTCTCTCTCCCCTCTCTCTTTCTCTCTCCCCCTCTCTCTCTCTGTCCCTCTCCCCCTTCTCTCTGTGTCTCTCTCTCTCCCCTCTCTCTCCGCATTCTCTCTCTCTCCCCTCTCTCTGTCTCTCTCCCCTCGTTCTCTCTCTCTCTCCCCCTTCTATGTCTCTCTCTAGCTGGCCTGGCCGTAAACCAGTGAATAATTCACATTGTACAGATTGAATGTAGATCATTGGCTCTACATGGGGATAAAACACTAAAGCTGGTCACCTCTCTCTCTCTCTCTATCTTCTCTCTCTATTGTTCTCTCTCTCTCTCTCACTCTCTCTCTCTCTCTCTCTCTCTCTCTCTTTCTCCCCAGCCCCTCCCTCTGCCCTTTTCCCTCTCCCACTAACCTCCCTGTTTCTCTGTATCTCTCCATCTCTCATTCACAATCCTCCCCTGTCCCTCTTTATCTCTCCATCTCTCATTCCACCAACCTCCCTCTGTCCCTCTCCAACTCTCATTCCACCAACCTCCCTCTGTTGCTCTTTATCTCTCCCTCTCTCACTCCACCAACCTCTCTCTCTCCCTCTGTCCCTCTTTATCTCTCCCTCTCTCACTCCACCAACCTCCCTCTCTCCCTCTGTCCCTCTTTATCTCTCCCTCTCTCACTCCACCAACCTCCCTCTCTCCCTCTGTCCCTCTTTATCTCTCCGTCTCTCACTCCACCAACCTCCCTCTGTTGCCCTTTATCTCTCCGCCTCTCACTCCACCAACCTCCCTCTCTCCCTCTTTATCTCTCCGTCTCTCACTCCACCAACCTCCCTCTGTTGCCCTTTATCTCTCCGTCTCTCACTCCACCAACCTCCCTCTCTCCCTCTTTATCTCTCCGTCTCTCACTCCACCAACCTCCCTCTGTTGCTATTTATCTCTCCCTCTCTCACTCCACCAACCTCCCTCTGTTGCTATTTATCTCTCCGTCTCTCACTCCACCAACCTCCCTCTCTCCCTCTGTCCCTCTTTATCTCTCCGTCTCTCACTCCATCAACCTCCCTCTGTTGCTATTTATCTCTCCGTCTCTCACTCCATCAACCTCCCTCTATATCTCTCCATCTCTCACTCCACCAACCTCCCTCTGTTGCTATTTATCTCTCCGTCTCTCACTCCACCAACCTCCCTCTGTTGCTATTTATCTCTCCGTCTCTCACTCCACCAACCTCCCTCTCTCCCTCTGTCCCTCTTTATCTCACCGTCTCTCACTCCACCAACCTCTCTCTGTTGCTATTTATCTCTCCGTCTCTCACTCCACCAACCTCCCTCTCTCCCTCTGTCCCTCTTTATCTCTCTGTCTCTCACTCCACCAACCTCCCTATGTCCCTCTTTATCTCTCCGTCTCTCACTCCACCAACCTCCCTCTGTTGCTATTTATCTCTCCCGTCTCTCACTCCACCAACCTCTCTCTGTTGCTATTTATCTCTCCGTCTCTCACTCCACCAACCTCTCTCTGTTGCTATTTATCTCTCCGTCTCTCACTCCACCAACCTCCCTCTGTGACTTTCTCTTTTCCCCTCCTCTATTCAACCTCCTGTATCTCTTTCACTGCTTCTCCCCTTCTCCCCACTCCCCACTCTGCTCTGTCTTTCATTCTTTATTCATCTGCCTCTCTATCTCTTTCTTTCACTTCACCCCAGTACCTCCCTCTGCCTCTCTCTCTCTGTACACCCTTCCTTCTGACTCTCTTTTGCTTCCTCTTCTCCTGTCCCTCCCTCTGCATCTCTTTCACTATGCCTCTCTCTCCTTCTTTCTCTTTCTCTGCCCCCCACTCTCCTCTTCCCTCATTCTCTCTTTCCTTCTTTCTCTTCCTCTGCACCCCCACTCTACTCTTCCCTTATTCTCTCGCTCATCCTTTCTTCTGCCCAGGTCTTTGTAGCCTGCTTCTCTCCTCTGTTCTAGACCCACATCCAGCAGGCGTCTCTTTAGGCGCCCATTTTGATATTCTCTCTTTCCTTTTAATGTGAGAGGAGAACCAGGCAGAACACACATACACACACAGCACTGCTATACTCAGTGTGTGGACTGCTACAGTGCTCGGAGGTTTCATCATCAGTAATTACAGTCTATAAGGAGAGAGTTCAGATCTGTACAATTACTATGTAGATCTAATCAGGACACTCACACATTTGCAGGTGCGGACTCATACACGCACACACACATGGCTCAAACACATATGGCTCACAAGAACGTATGCACGCACGCACCACACACACACACACACACACACACACACACACACACACACACACACACACACACACACACACACACACACACACACACACACACACACACACACACACACACACACACACACACACACACACACACACACACACACACACACACACACACACACACACAGCTCTCCCGTCTATCCTCCCTGGGGAATCCCACACGGCAGGCAGGTCACCCACAGCCCCACACAGTAAGGACAACACCAGCATCATGTTACACCACAGACAGACAGACCCACAACCCTGGAGCTTTACTACAATGATCAAATAGCTACTGTTACAAACTGGGTGGTTCCAGCCCTGAATGCTGATTGGCTGAAAGCCGTGGTATATCACAGTTATGACAAAACATTACTGCTGCTTGAATTACGCTGTTAATCAGTTTAATCAGTTACGGCCAATATACTCTGTGTTGCGTCATGCTTAAGAACAGCCCTTAGCCGTGGTATATTGGCCGTGGTATATTGGCCATATACCACACCTCCTCTGGCTGTGTTTCTTAATTATACAATGTCTACACTATCTACCATTTCTGGACATTTCCCCTCTGTCTCCTCTATCTCTCCTCTCTGTCC
Source organism: Oncorhynchus clarkii lewisi (assembly GCF_045791955.1). Lineage (NCBI taxonomy): Eukaryota > Metazoa > Chordata > Actinopteri > Salmoniformes > Salmonidae > Oncorhynchus > Oncorhynchus clarkii. The sequence goes on from NC_092159.1 coordinate 12,679,188, forward strand.
CCTCTTCTGTCACCGAGGCCCTCAGGAGGCAAACATACACGGATTTCAAGCTACAGCTTGTCCCCAGGAAGAAGACAGTGAGAGCCAGAGAGAGAGAGAGAGACAGAGAGATGGAGGGAGCATCACGTGAGACAGTGTGTTCGTGATTGCACACTGAAGCGTGAATGACCCAAATGGTGAATCTTTCTGAACAGTGCCAGGCAGTGGGCTGACCGCACCGTGTGTGTGTGTGTGTATGTGTGTGTGTGTGTGTGTGTGTGTGTGGTGTGTGCCTCCCCGAGGTAATTGATCGTGCTGAACAGGTGTTACTGTATCACCTGCCGCACGTGTACACACCAGGGTCTCTGTCAGCTGTGACTGATCTGTGCTCTGCACCAGACAGACAAGACTTAGACACCATCTTTATGGGCCACAGGCAGAGACCAGGGTTTGTGTGTCTGTCTGTTGTACATATTCATTTGCATAACAATCATCTTTATAGTGTCTGAAAAAAGTGCCGATTGATTGAATCACTCGTCGTTCAACTCCACACACTTGAATTGTAACGGTATTAATGACCTAACACCATGCATCAGTCTGCTCTTTCTAGCTATCTCTCTCTTTCCCCTCCCTCTCACTCTCCCTCCCTCCCGCATTCCCACTATCTCTCTCTCTTTCCCCTCCCTCTCACTCACTCTCCCTCCCTCCCGCATTCCCACTATCTCTCTCTCTCTTACCCCTCCCTCTCCCTCTCTCCCGCATTCCCACTATCTCTCACTCTTTCCCCTCCCTCCCTCTCACTCTCCCTCCCTCCCGCATTCCCACTATCTCTCTCTTTCCCCTCCCTCTCCCTCCCTCCCGCATTCCCACTATCTCTCTCTCTTTCCCCTCCCTCTCACTCACTCTCCCTCCCTCCCGCATTCCCACTATCTCTCTCTCTCTTTCCCCTCCCTCTTACTCCCTCCCGCATTCCCACTATCTCTCTCTCTTTCCCCTCCCTCTCTCTCCCTCCCTCCCGCATTCCCACTATCTCTCTCCTTTCCCTCCCTCCCTGTCACTGACCCTCCCTCCCGCATTCCCACTATCTCTCTCTCTTTCCCCTCCCTCCCTGTCACTGACCCTCCCTCCCGCATTCCCACTATCTCTCTCTCTTCCCCTCCCTCTCCCTCCCTCCCGCATTCCCACCATCTCTCTCTCTTTCCCCTCCCTCTCACTCTCCCTCCCTCCCGCATTCCCACTATCTCTCTCTCCCCCTCCCTCTCTCTCTCCCTCCCTCCCGCATTCCCACCATCTCTCTCTCTTTCCCCTCCCTCTCCCTCCCTCCCGCATTCCCACTATCTCTCTCTCTTTCCCCTCCCTCTCCCTCCCTCCCGCATTCCCACTATCTCTCTCTCTTACCCCTCCCTCTCACTCTCCCTCCCGCATTCCCACTATCTCTCTCTCTTTCCCCTCCCTCTCTCTCTCCATCTCTCTCTGACACCATCTGTTCCTCTCTCTAGTCGTCTGTGTGGTTTTCACACGTCCTGGGTGTGTTTTGGCCACATTCACTTTCATCATGTGAGACAAAGAGTGAGGAAGAGGGGGGAAGAGGGGAAGTGGAGGAAGAAAGAGAGGTAGAGAGAGACAAGGGAGAGAGCAAAAGGGAGAGAGAGATGAAGGAGGGAGATGACAGGGAGGGAGGGAGGGAGGGAGGGAGGGAGATGACAGGGGAGAGGGGGAGATGGATAGGAGGGTTATGTCAAAAAGTTGCATGTCGGGGAGCATTTTTTGCATTTTAGCTAACCCTAACCCTTTTCCTAACCTGCTAAATAAATGTCCTAACCTTCTGTGTAAGTTCTCCTGACCTGCTAAATAAATGTCCTAACCTGCTGTGTAAGTTCTCCTACCTGCTAAATAAATGTCCTAACCTTCTGTGTAAGTTCTACCTGCTAATAAATGTCCTAACCTGCTGTGTAAGTTCTCCTGACCTGCTAAATAAATGTCCTAACCTTCTGTGTAAGTTCTCCTGACCTGCTAAATAAATGTCCTAACCTTCTGTGTAAGTTCTCCTGACCTGCTAAATAAATGTCCTAACCTGCTGTGTAAGTTCTCCTAACCTGCTAAATAAATGTCCTAACCTTCTGTGTAAGTTCTCCTGACCTGCTAAATAAATGTCCTAACCTTCTGTGTAAGTTCTCCTGACCTGCTAAATAAATGTCCTAACCTTCTGTGTAAGTTCCTAACCTTCTGTGTAAGTTCTCCTAACCTGCTAAATAAATGTCCTGACCTGCTAAATAAATGTCCTAACCTTCTGTGTAAGTTCTCCTAACCTGCTAAATAAATGTCCTAACCTGCTGTGTAAGTTCTCCTGACCTGCTAAATAAATGTCCTAACCTGCTGTGTAAGTTCTCCTGACCTGCTAAATAAATGTCCTAACCTTCTGTGTAAGTTCTCCAGACCTGCTACGAAAAGTTAAATCTGACTGTAGCTGTATACCATCTAGTCAAAACCAGAGAGTAAGGGGCGGAGAGAGCTAATTATGTAGAGAAAGAGAGACAGAGAGAGTCTGTCGTTCGCTTCTTTATTTCAATTCCTAACAAGTTTTCATCCTCCTCTATGTTCATCATCCTCCTTCATCATCCATCCTCACAGTCCCTCCACTATGTTCATCATCATTCACATCTCCTCCTCACAGTGTTCATCATCATCCTCCTCACAGTCCTCCTTCACACTATGTTCATCATCCTCCTCACAGTCCTCCTTCACACTATATCCTCCTCCTCCTCCTCACAGTCATCATCCTCCTCACAGTCCTCCTTCACACTATGTTCATCCTCCTCCTCCTCCTCACAGTCCTCCTTCACACTATGTTCATCATCCTCCTCACAGTCCTCCTTCACACTATGTTCATCATCCTCCTCCTCCTCACAGTCCTCCTTCACACTCATCATCATCCTTCTCACAGTCCTCCTTCACACTATGTTCATAATCATCCTCCTCACAGTCCTACTTCACACTATGTTCATCATCATCCTCCTCACAGTCCTCCTTCACACTATGTTCATCATCCTCCTCACAGTCCTCCTTCACACTATATTCATCATCCTCCTCACAGTCCTCCTTCACACTATGTTCATCATCCTCCTCCTCCTCCAGTCACAGTTCATAATCTCCTTCACACTCCTTCACACTGTTCATCATCATCATCCTCCTTCTCACAGTCCTCCTTCACACTATGTTCATAATCATCCTCCTCACAGTCCTCCTTCACACTATGTTCATCATCATCCTCCTCACTGTCCTCCTTCACACTATATTCATCATCCTCCTCCTCCTCACAGTCCTCCTTCACACTATATTCATCATCCTCCTCACAGTCCTCCTTCACACTATGTTCATCCTCCTCCTCCTCCTCACAGTCCTCTTTCACACTATGTTCATCATCATCCTTCTCACAGTCCTCCTTCACACTATGTTCATAATCATCCTCCTCACAGTCCTCCTTCACACTATGTTCATCATCCTCCTCCTCACAGTCCTCCTTCACACTATGTTCATCATCATCCTCCTCACAGTCCTCCTTCACACTATGTTCCAACCACCCAAACCCAGTTCCAACCACCCAATCCCAGTTCCAACCACCCAAACCCAACCACCCAACAACCCAAACCCAGTTCCAACCACCCAACCACCCAAACCCAGTTCCAACCACCCAACCACCCAAACCCAGTTCTAACCACCCAACCACCCAAACCCAGTTCCAACCACCCAAACCCAGTTCCAGTTGTTCCAACCACCCAAACCCAGTTCCAGTTATTCATTTCATAGACCTATATTATCATTCATCAATTCATATCACAACTCTGCAAGGTCCAACCAACCCAACACATAACATATCATAGACCTGGATGTACCACACACCACAACACATAACATATCATAGACCTGGATGTACCACACATCACACCACATAACATGTCATAGACCTGGATGTACCACACACCACAACACATAACATATCATAGACCTGGATGTAACACACACCACAAAACATATCATAGACCTGGATGTACCACACACCACAACACATAGCATATGATAGACCACACACCACAACACATAACATATCATAGGATGTACCACACACCACAACACATAGCATATGATAGACCTGTATGTACCACACACCACACAACCCAACAGTACAGTATCTTAAGTCCAATTGGACTGCTGTATATGGCATTAAACTGTTGTATTAACTCTAGCCCTATGGCCCAACCAACCAACACACCGCAACACAACACATAGACCTAACACCACAACACATAGGCCTAACACCACAACACATAGGCCTAACACCGCAACACAACACATAGTCCAAACACCACAACACATAGGCCTAACACCACAACACATAGGCCTAACACCACAACACAACACATAGTCCAAACACCACAACACATAGAAATAACACCACAACACATAGACCTAACACATAGGCCTAACACAGCAACACATAGACCTAACACCACAACACAACACATAGACCTAACACCACAACACAACACATAGTCCAAACACCACAACACATAGACCTAACACCACAACACATAGGCCTAACACCGCAACACATAGGCCTAACACCGCAACACAACACATAGTCCAAACACCACAACACATAGACCTAACACCACAACACATAGTCCAAACACCACAACACATAGACCTAACACCACAACACATAGTCCAAACACCACAACACATAGACCTAACACCACAACACATAGGCCTAACACCACAACACATAGGAGGCCTAACACCACAACACAACACATAGGCCTAACACCGCAACACAACACATAGGTCTAACACCACAACACATAGGTCTAACACCACAACACATAGGTCTAACACCACAACACATAGGAGGCTAACACCACAACACATAGGAGGGCTAACACCGCAACACAACACATAGGCCTAACACCACAACACAACACATAAGCCTAACACCACAACACATAGGCCTAACACCACAACACATAGGAGGCCTAACACCACAACACAACACATAGGCCTAACACCACAACACATAGGAGGCCTAACACCACAACACAACACATAGGCCTAACACCACAACATATAGGCCTAACACCACAACACAACACACAGGCCTAACACCACAACACATAGGAGGCCTAACACCACAACACTTTGGCCTAACACCGCAACACAACACATAGGCCTAACACCGCAACACATAGGAGGCCTAACACTGCAACACAACACATAGGCCTAACAACACAACACATAGGTCTAACACCACAACACAACACATAGGCCTAATACCATAACACATAGGCCTAACACCGCATCTAACACCACAACACATAGGTCTAACACCACAACACATAGGTCTAACACCACAACACATAGGTCTAACACCACAACACATAGGTCTAACACCACAACACATAGGAGGCCTGACACCACAATACATAGGAGGCCTAACACCGCAACACAACACATAGGCCTAACACCACAACACAACACATAAGCCTAACACCACAACACATAGGCCTAACACCACAACACATAGGAGGCCTAACACCACAACACAACACATAGGCCTAACACCACAACACATAGGAGGCCTAACACCACAACACAACACATAGGCCTAACACCACAACATATAGGCCTAACACCACAACACAACACACAGGCCTAACACCACAACACATAGGAGGCCTAACACCACAACACTTTGGCCTAACACCGCAACACAACACATAGGCCTAACACCGCAACACATAGGAGGCCTAACACTGCAACACAACACATAGGCCTAACAACACAACACATAGGCCTAATACACCGCAGCACATAGGCTTAACACCACAACACATAGGCCTTACACACAACCCCACACAACACAACACATAGGCCTAACACACAACACCACACAACACAACACATAGGCCTAACACACAACCCCACACAACACAACACATAGGCCTAACACACAATCCCACACAACACAACACATAGGCCTAACACACAACACCACACAACACAACACATAGGCTTAACACACAACACCACACAACACAACACATAGGCCTAACACACAACACCACACAACACAACACATAGGCCTAACACACAATCCCACACAACACAACACATAGGCCTAACACACAATCCCACACAACACAACACATAGGCCTAACACACAACACATAGGCCTAACACACAATCCCACACAACACAACACATAGGCCTAACACACAACACATAGGCCTAACACACAACAGCACACAACACACATTTGTACAGTACCTTAAATCCATTCGATCTGATATGATAGTTCACCATTAGGTTATGAAAGGATATGGCCATTCAGTAATCTTTTTGGCAGCTTTTCTCACAAAGTTGTCCTCACTGAAGATGAAGAGAGAGCGGTTGAGTGTAAAGCAGCTTTGTCGGACCGGGATCGGGTTGTACAGAGCCATAGTCCGGGCCCGCTGGGCCATCGACTGCTTGTACACACGCTGGCCCCCCGGGGGTCCGCCTTGCCGACTCCCGCCACGGCCAGGGGCCCCCAGAGGACCGGCATTGCCACCGCCTCCACTTCCACCTCCGCCTCCTCCACCTCCTCGGTTCGGCACCTCGTCACCGAAGCGTGCCATTCTGTAGGGAGTGGGGAGACCAGACGGCGATCGTTAAGAACCAGAGAGGATAGTCACAGTGATCGTTCCACATTACACCCCATCGATCTCCGGAGGAAACACACATGCAGAACCTATAGGTGGCAGTGAGTCTTTCTGTCGTTCTGTCGGTCTGTCGGTCTGTCTGTTAGTCTATAGGTCTACAATACTCTCTCACTCTAGCAGGTCTTCACGGCCAAGACACCTCCATTGGAGAGAGGGGGGGGGGAGTTGAGGAGAGGAGAGAGAGCAAACGGTGGCTTCACTTCTCTCGCTGTGTGTGCTTAGAGTGGAAATGGAGAACGGGTGGGTGATGTGGGAGAGAGAGAGGTGGTGGCGTGGTTTGTTGTTCCAGGCGAGAGCAGTTCGTGGTTAAAAATCGCAATCTTAGCCTATTGATGATGTAAGAAGCTATTCCCAAAATGAATTTCAAAAATATCAATGTCTTTTTTTTATCTCATTGAAAGAGGAGGATGGCATCCTTGATGTGTTTCATTGGAGGAGGACAGAATCCTCATTCACTAGGTATACAAATCCATACATTTAGCCCTAATCCTATGCAATAATAAGCTATGGATGACAGCAAGGTGATTAATTAAATCTAACAATCATTTCTAAATAACTAGCCTACATTATATATATACTGCGTCTTTTCCTCCAGTAGTTCAGCTTGAGAGGATCTGCAGTTGTCTTGTCCTCGTTGGAGATAAAAATAGCCGAGAATAGAAAACGGGCAAAAATCCTTAATAATTAATCATTTTCAGTACCATCCGCAATGTTTGATAGCCTATAGTAGAGACAAGCAATAGCCAAATCCAGCCGTATGCCTCCTCTATGTTGGCTTATCCTCAAATGGCGCCGATAGGGCTTTCCTAAAACCTAACCCTAAGTCACATTTGTTGATATTTAGTGATTTTAGTTTTTCTCTCTCTCTCAAAGCAAGAAGCCGTGGTGCTCAGGTTGGGGCGTGAGCAAGAGAGCATGCGTTTGGAGATGTTGAAAATACAGTCTATAGTCTATGAAAACAGGCTGTCCCGAGTCTTGGTCTTCCCTTTCTCTCCTTTACATAAAAATAAGGGGAAGGGAGGGAGGAGAAAAGAGAAAAATCTATGCCACGCTAATCATCTATATTCCAAGGTTCGGAGAAGAATCCGAATGTGTGAATAGAATCCTAAAATGGATGAGGTGAAAACGGCCGTGTGAAGAAGTGGCATCATCCGTTCTGTGCAGGAGACGTCGACCGACAGCTACAGCGGCTGACGGGCGGTCAGTTGGATTCTCACTCTAGTAGCAGCTCGTGTCTTCTCCGCCACCAGGCAAGGCGCGGGCGCAGCCAAGGTACCGCTTTGCCTCTATCACACCCCCCCCCCCAAGCTCGACGCTCCCCCAAACCAAAAAGCAAAGCCCACGCCGCCCGCCCGCCGGTACGGTATGCTTTCCCTTTTTCTTTTCACCTCGCCCTCGGGGGAAACGCTCTGTCACTCGCGGTAACGTTCGGTCCGGAGGCTATATGGTCTTGGAGATCTGCATGCCTTGGAGACTGAAAAATCCGGGGAGCTTGAGCAAGTGCGTGTGAGAGAGTGAGTCAGTGAGAGAGATAGGGAGAGGGAGGGAGAGAGAGGGAGTGAGTCAGTGAGAGAGAGAGCTTGCTTTCCTTCTATGCGATCAGCTGGCAGGTTGAGCTAGAGTAGGGCATCTGATCAATTTAATGCTACGGGAGCGCCGTCCTCAAATCTCTGGCCAAGCTTTGCAGCAGCACATGATGTGCCTCGAGCCACCCGCCCCGATTCACTTATCCGTTATCCGGTAGCTCTCCGGTAACTATCCAAGCAGCAAGATGGAGAAGCAAGCTGCTCATGGCTCTTCCCTCTGGCTCTGGCTCTACACGACGCCAAGTGTCAAAAGCACCAGCACCATAAACCGTACCCAGTCCAATTTGCCCTTTTCGCTATTTACACATACTGTAATGCGATGGAGAGAGAGAGAGAGATACGGGGTATTGGGGAATATATTGGGGTATATATTAGGTGTATTAGGCTACATACAGGATATTGGGGTATATATTGGTATATATTAGGCTACATACGGGGTATTGGGGCATATATTAGGCTATAGACAGTGTATTAGGGTATATATTAGGCTACAGACGGTTTATTGGCGTATATATTGGGGTATATATTAGGTGTTTTAGGCTACATATGGGGTATTGGGGTATATATTGGGTGTATTTGGCTATATATGGGGTATTGGGGTATATATTGGGTGTATTTGGCTACATATGGGGTATTGGGGTATATATTGGGTGTATTTGGCTATATATGGGGTATTGGGGTATATATTGGGTGTATTTGGCTACATATGGGGTATTGGGGTATATATTGGGTGTATTAGGCTACATACAGGATATTGGGGCATATATTAGGCTACATACAGGGTATTGGGGTATATATTAGGCTACATACAGGGTATTGGGGTATATATTAGGTGTATTAGGCTACATACAGGATATTGGGGCATATATTAGGCTACATACAGGATATTGGGGTATATTTTAGGCTACATACAGGGTATTGGGGTATATTTTAGGCTACATACAGGGTATTGGGGTATATTTTAGGCTACATACAGGGTATTGGTATATATTAGGCTACATACAGGGTATTGGGGTATATTTTAGGCTACATACAGGGTATTGGTATATATTAGGCTACATACAGGGTATTGGGGTATATATTAGGCTACATACAGGGTATTGGGGCATATATTAGGCTACATACAGGGTATTGGGGTATATATTAGGCTACATACAGGGTATTGGGGCATATATTAGGTGTATTAGGCTACATACAGGGTATTGGGTTATATATTAGGCTACATACAGGGTATTGGGGTATATATTAGGCTACATACAGGGTATTGGGGTATAAATTAGGTGTATTAGTCTACATGCAGGGTATTGGGTTATATATTAGGCTACATACAGGGTATTGGGGTATATATTAGGCTACATACAGGGTATTGGTATATATTAGGCTACATACAGGGTATTGGGGCATATATTAGGCTACATACAGGGTATTGGTATATATTAGGCTACATACAGGGTATTGGGGTATATATTAGGCTACATACAGGGTATTGGGGCATATATTAGGTGTATTAGGCTACATACAGGGTATTGGGTTATATATTAGGCTACATACAGGGTATTGGGTTATATATTAGGCTACATACAGGGTATTGGGTTATATATTAGGCTACATACAGGGTATTGGGGTATAAATTAGGTGTATTAGTCTACATGCAGGGTATTGGGTTATATATTAGGCTACATACAGGGTAGTGGGGTATAAATTAGGCTACATACAGGGTATTGGTATATATTAGGCTACATACAGGGTATTGGTATATATTAGGCTACATACAGGGTATTGGGGTATATATTAGGCTACATACAGGGTATTGGGGCATATATTAGGCTACATACAGGGTATTGGGGTATATATTAGGCTACATACAGGGTATTGGTATATATTAGGCTACATACTGGGTATTGGGGTATATATTAGGCTACATACAGGGTATTGGGGTATATATTAGGCTACATACAGGGTATTGGGGTATATATTAGGCTACATACAGGGTATTGGTATATATTAGGCTACATACAGGGTATTGGTATATATTAGGCTACATACAGGGTATTGGGGTATATATTAGGCTACATACAGGGTATTGGGGTATAAATTAGGCTACATACAGGGTATTGGGGTATATATTAGGTGTATTAGGCTACATACAGGGTATTGGGGCATATATTAGGTTACATACAGGGTATTGGGGCATATATTAGGCTACATACAGGGTATTGGTATATATTAGGCTACATACAGGGTATTGGGGTATATATTGAGGTTTATATTGGGTGTATTAGGCTACATCAACCCAAAGCTAATGTAATGTATAGCCTGTAGGTGTAGCTTAGTAGCCTAATATGTCTACTGTGTGTTATGGTTATTTTGTACACCTGTGTAGCCAGAAGAGGGAGTAGCTAGCTCTATTCTACAAAATAAAATACAATCAAAATGTATTTAAAGTGCATTTAACAAATACTGCAATACACTTCACAACATCCTGCTGTGACTTCGACTGGTGACCAATAGTAGGCCTACTGTGAGTTATGGCTAATGTTGAGGGAGTACTGCAGCCTAGCTCTACTACCATCCTGTGACTGGTGACCAATAGTAGGCCTACTGTGAGTTATGGCTAATGTTGAGGGAGTACTGCAGCCTAGCTCTACTACCATCCTGTGACTGGTGACCAATAGTAGGTCTACTGTGAGTTATGGCTAATGTTGAGGGAGTACTGCAGCCTAGCTCTACTACCATCCTGTGACTGGTGACCAATAGTAGGCCTACTGTGAGTTATGGCTAATGTTGAGGGAGTACCAGTTACTACCATCCTGTGACTGGTGACAAACTACTGTGAGTTATGGCTAATGTTGAAGTACTGCAGCCTAGCTCTACTACCATCCTGTGACTGGTGACCAATAGTAGGTCTACTGTGAGTTATGGCTAATGTTGAGGGAGTACTGCAGCCTAGCTCTACTACCATCCTGTGACTGGTGACCAATGTAGGCCTACTGTGAGTTATGGCTAATGTTGAGGGAGTACCAGTTACTGGAGCAAACCAGTTACTGTAACCTAGTATACTGTATGTGTCAGTTTATGAATTCTGTGGAGTCTGCAAGCATAGACTTAGTTATCCACAATTGCGCTGTTAGGTAAGGAAAGGGCCTACCTTTCATTTTTTAGGACAATTTATGTGGGGCAGAGGCGTTCTCAGTAGATATATTTTAATATTTTTATGTTACCGAACCCTCCACTCATCAGGACCGTCTGTCGGCCTGGCACGTGCATCTGAGAAGCTTTTGGAGGTGTATGCCCAGAGCTGCCGCTCGCAAGCTGTTTGCTCGCGCTAAATAAACCCATGCTGTCGCCTTTCCAAAATCCAAGAGAGACGAGAAATACAGAGGAACTGACTGAACCCGAGAGTTTCAACGAATGGGATTCTTTTCAAAAGTGTTTTATTGGACAGAATTGTCCGTTAGTCCCTGGCTCCAGAATGAGAACAGAGAATTGAAGAGAGGTTGTTTTACTTCTAGGTTCTTTGTTTTATTTTTCCTTTATTTAACTTGGCAAGTCAGTTGAGAACAATTTCTTATTTTCAATGACGTCCTAGGAACAGTGGGTTAACTGGTCTAGGAACAGTGGGTTAACTGGTCTAGGAACAGTGGGTTAACTGCCTTGTTCAGGGGCAGAACGACAGAGTTCTGCTCGGGGATTCGATCTTGCAACCTTTCGGTTACTAGTTCAAAGCTCCACTAGGCTACCTGCCACCCCACAGCCACGCGGGAGCTGTCTGTGGTGCTGAAATAATGGCCTAGCCTACTCCTGAATAAGGTGAATCATGATCATTTGCTAACTGTTGAAAGCATCATCTCTTGAGGGTTGGGAAAAGTCCACAGCGATTTCACTCCCACCGGAGCTGTCCATGGTTCTGAAAACAGCGACACAGATTCCTGAATGCTGTGAATGAGACAGTATGACAAATTTTGAATTTTTTAGGCTATATGGCCTAAGATACAGAGGAAAGTTAAATGTTGCATCAGCACCACGTGAGCTCTCCATGGTTCTGAAAGAATAACTTAGAACTGCATTCATTTTTAATTGAGACTAGTGAGCCGCACTGCACTTAGCCTAAATAGAGTGTAGCCTACCTACACTCATCCAAAGACCACTGATTCCACGTGATTCTGACTGTATCTCGCTATACTTGGATCACGTGAGGCTTTGGATCCATACCAATTAATCCTTTAAATACACTGGCAAACAGGGTCCGACTCAGCTCTCTAAAACGCCAGGTGAAGCACTATATATTCGTCATCATGGCCATCAGTTCACATTCTCGGTTGTCAGTGGCTAACGGGCACCACGCGCGTTACTGACACAATAAACAGCCCGGTTCCCGCTGATGGAACCGAGAGAGAGGCCGTCCTGTAAGCGCCAGAGAGTGCGAGTGTCGGGAAGGGGCGGGGAAGAGGGGAGGAGGGGGAAGTAGAGGAGAGGAAGGGAGAGGAGGGGAGAGGAAAGGGGAGGATGGGAGAGGAAAGGGGAGGAGGGGAGGAGGGGAGGAGGGGAGATGAAAGGGGAGAGGAGGGGAGAGGAGAGAAAGGGGAGGAAGGAGAGGAGGGGAGAGGGGAGAGGAAAGGAAAGAGAGGAAGAGGGGAGGAGGGGAGAGGAGAGGAAAGGGGAGGAGGGGAGAGGAAAGGAGAGGAGGGGAGAGGAAAGGAAAGGAGAGGAGGGGAGAGGAGGGGAGAGGAGAGGAAAGGGGAGGAGGGGAGAGGAAAGGGGAGGAGGGGAGAGGAAAGGAAAGGAGAGGAGGGGAGAGAAGAGGCGGGTATCGTTATGCTTGAACGATCACAGAAAACGACCAACCAAAACGGACTCTAAGGATGGTAGATGAGATGGGAACCTCTTTCTAAGTTATTTAGCGTGTGAAACAGAGGATAATAAGGAGGGAAGAATGGCAAAATAATGTCTCTCTCTCTCTATCTGTGTCAGTCTGTCAGTCTGTCTGTCTCGTGTTAGGATGGTGACACAGAATAGTTAAGCACCTGTATGAAAAACAAACTCACAATCTTAACATGAACATGCAGAATAATACCCATCTCAACGTGTAAAAACATTGTGACACATCAAATATAGATCTAAACAGTCAATATGAATATAAGCTAAATAAATAAACTTAAACTCAGCAATACAATCATTGTATTAAAAATCCACTGTGTTCCTTTCATCTCTGGGCCAACAAGATCTCACAGTCTCACGTCAGAATTACACGTTCATCCATGTTTCTCAAACGTAAAATGTCAAAATTGATGCAAACGTGTTTGGTTACTTCGCTGTATCGTTCCAAGGTTAAGTTTAGGAATTAACTCTGAATGGTTAAGGTAATGGTTAAGGTTAGGCATTAAGTCTGAATGGTTAAGGTAAGGGTTAAGGTTAGGCATTAACTCTGAATGGTTAAGGTAAGGGTTAAGGTTAGGCATTAAGTCTGAATGGTTAAGGTAAGGGTTAAGGTTAGGCATTAAGTCTGAATGGTTAAGGTAAGGGTTAAGATTAGGCATTAAGTCTGAATGGTTAGGCATTAAGTCTGAATGGTTAAGGTTAGGGTTAAGGTTAGGCATTAAGTCTGAATGGTTAAGGTTAGGGTTAAGGTTTGGGAGCAAATCCAGTGTCTACTTGAAGGTAACAGCACTCACTGTTACCCGTAGTGGCTAGTAGTCATCTCCCGACATCCTAAGACATGGATGGACGGTCGAATACTGACTTGCATAACGAGTGACCTGCCTGCGCTGGAATGCGCCTAAAATGGCACCTTATTCCCTACATAGTGCCCTACTTTTGACCAGAACTCAAAAGTCGGGCACTAAATAGTTTGCCATTTGGGGTGCAAGCCTAATTTGTGTGAATGCATCGTTACCTTATCATCCCTATCAGAATCCTCTCTCCGAAATAACTTTGTTATCAATAAAGTTAATTCACTTTGACCGCTTGTTATTGATGCAGTTTAATGTGCTATGGGATTGTTTGGATAGCTAGGAATCTTTGGAATGATATTGTAAATGAATTTATCAGTCTGTTAAGGTACATTTTTGAGACATGGATTGTGTATGTGTGCCATTCAGAGGGTGAATGGGCAAGACAAAATATTTAAGTGCCTTTGAATGGGGTATGGTAGTAGGTGCCAGGCACACCGGTTTGTGTCAAGAACTGCAACACTGCTGGGATTTTTCACGCTCAAGCATTCTTAATGTTTTGTACACAGTGTATATTTATATTCTATTCCGTTTGTGTGTATGTGTATAGGTGTGTATATGTGTGTATATGTGTATATATGTATGTATGTGTGTGTATGTGTGTATATGTGTATATGGAATTGTTAGTTAGATTACTTGTTGGTTATTACTGCACTGTCGGAACTAGAAGCACAAGCATTTCGCTACACTCGCATTAACATCTGCTAACCATGTGTATGTGACAAATAAAATTTTATTTGATTTGATTTGATGTGTGTATGTATGTGTATGTGTGTATATGTGTGTGTATATGTGTATATGTGTAGATGTGTATGTGTGTATGTGTATATGTGTAGATGTGTATATGTGTGTATATGTGTAGATGTGTAGATGTGTATATGTGTATATGTGTAGATGTGTATGTGTGTATGTGTGTATATGTGTATATGTGTAGATGTGTAGATGTGTAGATGTATATGTGGGTGTATGTGTAGATGTGTAGATGTCTACATGTGTAGATGTGTATGTGTATATGTGTGTATGTGTGTAGATGTGTAGATGTGTAGATGTGTGTATGTGTGTATATGTGTAGATGTGTAGATGTGTAGATGTGTATGTGGGTGTATATGTGTATATGTGTAGATGTGTATACCAGCACCAGGCAGCCACAATGCATGTATGGAAAGATGCATGCAGCAGTACAGTAACAGTGTACCCTACAATATATAGAGTGTGTGTGTGTGTGTGTGTGTGTGTGTGTGTGTGTGTGTGTGTGTGTGTGTGTGTGTGTGTGTGTGTGTGTGTGTGTGTGTGTGTGTGTGTGTGTGTGTGGAGGCCCTGGTGGTAGCATCGAACAACACTGAGAGAGCAGCATTGTCATTCAGAGAGCGTTCACACGGCAACCCCGCAGGAAGCCCCAGCAACACACCCCCTTCCTTCCCTACTCTCTGCCTTCACACACCACCCCCCTCATCCCCTTCTCTCTGCCTTCACACACCCCCACCCTCCTCCCCTTCTCTCTGCCTTCACACACCACCCCCTCCTCCCCTTCTCTTTGCCTTCACACACCCACACCCTCCTCACCTTCTCTCTGCCTTCCCACACACCACCCTCGTCCCCTTCTCTCTGTCTTCACACACCACCCCTCCCGCCCTTCTCTCTGCCTTCCCACACCCACACCCTCCTCACCTTCTCTCTGCCTTCCCACACCACCACCCTCGTCCCCTTCTCTCTGTCTTCACACACCACCACACATCCCCCCTCCTCCCCTTCTCTCTGTCTTCACACACCACACCACCCCCTCCCCCCTTCTCTCTGTCTTCACACACCACCCCCTCCCCCCCTTATCTCTGACTTCACACACCACCCCTCCTCCCCTTCCTCCTCCCCTTCTCTCTGCCTTCACACACCACCCCTCCTCCCCTTCCTCCTCCCCTTCTCTCTGCCTTCACACACCACCCCTCCTCCCCTTCTCTCTGACTTCACACACCACCACCCTCATCCCCTTCTCTCTGCCTTCACACACCAGCACCCTCGTCCCCTTCTCTCTGCCTTCACAAACCACCCTCCTCCCCTTCTCTCTGACTTCACACACCACCCCTCCTCCCCTTCTCTCTGACTTCACACACCAGCACCCTCATCCCCTTCTCTCTGCCTTCACACACCACCCCTCCTCCCCTTCCTCCTCCCCTTCTCTCTGACTTCACACACCACCACCCTCCTCCCCTTCTCTCTGACTTCACACACCACCACCCTCCTTCCCTTCTCTCTGATTTCACACACCACCCCTCCTCCCCTTCCTCCTCCCCTTCTCTCTGACTTCACACACCACCACCCTCCTCCCCTTCTCTCTGACTTCACACACCACCACCCTCATCCCCTTCTCTCTGACTTCACACACCACCACCCTCATCCCCTTCTCTCTGACTTCACACACCACCCCTCCTCCCCTTCCTCCTCCCCTTCTCTCTGACTTCACACACCACCACCCTCACCCCCTTCTCTCTGACTTCACACACCACCACCCTCATCCCCTTCTCTCTGACTTCACACACCACCCCTACTCCCCTTCCTCCTCCCCTTCTCTCTGCCTTCACACACCACCCCTCCTCCCCTTCTCTCTGACTTCACACACCACCACCCTCATCCCCTTCTCTCTGCCTTCACACACCAGCACCCTCGTCCCCTTCTCTCTGCCTTCACACACCACCCTCCTCCCCTTCTCTCTGACTTCACACACCACCCCTCCTCCCCTTCTCTCTGACTTCACACACCACCACCCTCATCCCCTTCTCTCTGACTTCACACACCACCCCTCCTCCCCTTCCTCCTCCCCTTCTCTCTGACTTCACACACCACCACCCTCCTCCCCTTCTCTCTGACTTCACACACCACCACCCTCCTTCCCTTCTCTCTGATTTCACACACCACCCCTCCTCCCCTTCCTCCTCCCCTTCTCTCTGACTTCACACACCACCACCCTCCTCCCCTTCTCTCTGACTTCACACACCACCACCCTCATCCCCTTCTCTCTGACTTCACACACCACCACCCTCATCCCCTTCTCTCTGACTTCACACACCACCCCTCCTCCCCTTCCTCCTCCCCTTCTCTCTGACTTCACACACCACCACCCTCACCCCCTTCTCTCTGACTTCACACACCACCACCCTCATCCCCTTCTCTCTCTCTCTCTCTTCTCTCCTTTTCTGCATCCTTTCTCTCTCTCACCGCTCTACCACTGTATGGAGCCCTCGATACAGAGAGAGAGAGAGAGAGAGCATTGCTATTCCAAGAAGATGAAGAGAGGAGGGGGAGAAAAAGATGCAGAGAGAGAGGAAGGGAGGGAGCACCATTCCAGAGAGAAAAATAGGAAAGGGAGGTGGAAGGAAGAACAAGACATAACAGGTATAGAAGAATGAGAGAGAGAGAGAGAGAGAGAGAGAGAGAGAGAGAGAGAGAGAGAGAGAGAGAGAGAGAGAGAGAGGGGCAGAGAGGGAGAGAGAGGGAGAGAGAGAGAGAGAGAGAGAGAGAGGGGACAGGGAGAGGGAGAGAGAGAGAGAGAGAGAGAGAGAGAGGGAGCGAGGGAGAGAGAGAGAGAGCAGTCAGCACCATCCCAGAGAGGGAAGGACAGAAATAGGAGGAAAGAAGGCAGGTAAAATAGAGAAAGACTTGGAAATAAGAGGTGGGATGAGTGAGGGATGTGAAAGATGGGGAGAAGATTATATCTCTCTCACTCTCTCTTTCAGCATTGTCATTCTGGGAGCGTTCACACAGCAACTCTGACGGAAGCCCCCTCTTTCTCCCTCCCCCATATCTCTCTCTCTCTCTCTTCTCCCTCCCCATATCTCTCTCTCTCTCTCCATCTGTTTGTTTCTCCACTGTAGTGAGTGAGGGACATAGTGTTTCACCTCAGAAAAAGGGCAGTGTGCTAGATGTGTGGGTGAGTGGGTTCACATTGTCCTCCAGTATCTTTTGAAGACACCAGGCAGATCAATGCTGTAATGGAGGAGATGGATCAGGCCGCTGTAATGGAGGAGATGGACCAGGCTGCTGTAATGGAGGAGATGGATCAGGCTGCTGCAATGGAGGAGATGGACCAGGCTGCTGTAATGGAGGAGATGGATCAGGCTGCTGTAATGGAGGAGATGGACCAGGACATGGGTCAGGATGGACCAGGCTGCTATAATGGAGGAGATGGATCAGGCTGCTGTAATGGAGGAGATGGACCAGGCTGCTGTAATGGAGGAGATGGATCAGGTTGCTGTAATGGAGGAGATGGACCAGGCTGCTGTAATGGAGGAGATGGATCAGGCTGCTGTAATGGAGGAGATGGATCAGGACATGGGTCAGGATGGACCAGGCTGCTGTAATGGAGGAGATGGACCAGGCTGCTGTAATGGAGGAGATGGATAAGGCTGCTGTAATGGAGGAGATGGATCAGGACATGGGTCAGGATGGACCAGGCTGCTATAATGGAGGAGATGGATCAGGCTGCTGTAATGGAGGAGATGGATCAGGACATGGGTCAGGATGGACCAGGCTGCTGTAATGGAGGAGATGGATCAGGCTGCTATAATGGAGGAGATGGACTAGGCTGCTGTAATGGAGGAGATGAAACAGGCTGCTGTAATGGAGGAGATGGATCAGGCTGCTGTAATGGAGGAGATGGACCAGGCTGCTGTAATGGAGGAGATGGACTAGGCTGCTGTAATGGAGGGGATGGATCAGGACATGGGTTAGGATGCACCAGGCTGCTGTAATGGAGGAGATGGATCAGGCTGCTGTAATGGAGGAGATGGACCAGGCTGCTATAATGGAGGCGATGGACCAGGCTGCTGTAATGGAGGAGATGGATCAGGCTGCTATAGTGGAGGAGATGGATCAGGACATGGGTCAGGATGGACCAGGCTGCTGTAATGGAGGAGATGGATCAGGCTGCTGTAATGGAGGAGATGGACCAGGCTGCTATAATGGAGGCGATGGACCAGGCTGCTGTAATGGAGGAGATGGATCAGGACATGGGTCAGGATGGATCAGGCTGCTATAATGGAGGAGATGGACCAGGCTGCTATAATGGAGGTGATGGATCAGGCTGCTATAATGGAGGAGATGTTTCAGGACATGGGTCAGGATGGACCAGGCTGCTATAATGGAGGAGATGGATCAGGACATGGGTCAGGATGGACCAGGCTGCTGTAATGGAGGAGATGGATCAGGCTGCTGTAATGTAAGAGATGGATCAGGCTGCTATAGTGGAGGAGATGGATCAGGACATGGGTCAGGATGGACCAGGCTGCTGTAATGGAGGAGATGGATCAGGCTGCTGTAATGGAGGAGATGGACCAGGCTGCTATAATGGAGGAGATGAATCAGGCTGCTATAATGGAGTAGATGAATCAGGCCGCTATAATGGAGTAGATGGACCAGGCTGCTATAATGGAGATGGACTAGGCTGCTGTAATGGAGGAGATGGACCAGGCTGCTGTAATGGAGGAGATGGATCAGGCTGCTGTAATGGAGGAGATGGATCAGGACATGGGTTAGGATGCACCAGGCTGCTGTAATGGAGGAGATGGATCAGGCTGCTGTAATGGAGGAGATGGATCAGGCTGCTATAATGGAGGAGATGGACCAGGCTGCTATAATGGAGGCGATGGACCAGGCTGCTATAATGGAGGAGATGGATCAGGACATGGGTTAGGATGGACCAGGCTGCTATAATGGAGGAGATGGATCAGGACATGGGTCAGGATGGACCAGGTTGCTGTAATGGAGGAGATGGACCAGGCTGCTATAATGGAGGAGATGAATCAGGCTGCTATAATGGAGTAGATGAATCAGGCTGCTATAATGGAGTAGATGGACCAGGCTGCTATAATGGAGATGGACTAGGCTGCTGTAATGGAGGAGATGGACCAGGCTGCTGTAATGGAGGAGATGGATCAGGACATGGGTTAGGATGCACCAGGCTGCTGTAATGGAGGAGATGGATCAGGCTGCTGTAATGGAGGAGATGGACCAGGCTGCTATAATGGAGGGGATGGATCAGGCTGCTATAATGGAGGAGATGGACCAGGCTGCTATAATGGAGGCGATGGACCAGGCTGCTGTAATGGAGGAGATGGATCAGGACATGGGTCAGGATGGATCAGGCTGCTGTAATGGAGGAGATGGACCAGGCTGCTATAATGGAGGTGATGGATCAGGCTGCTATAATGGAGGAGATGGTTCAGGACATGGGTCAGAATGGACCAGGCTGCTATAATAGAGGAGATGGATCAGGACATGGGTCAGGATGGACCAGGTTGCTGTAATGGAGGAGATGGACCAGGCTGCTATAATGGAGGAGATGAATCAGGCTGCTATAATGGAGGAGATGGACCAGGCTGCTATAATGGAGATGGACTAGGCTGCTGTAATGGAGGAGATGGACCAGGCTGCTGTAATGGAGGAGATGGATCAGGCTGCTGTAATGGAGGAGATGGACCAGGCTGCTATAATGGAGGAGATGGACCAGGCTGCTATAATGGAGGAGATGGATCAGGACATGGGTTAGGATGGACCAGGCTGCTGTAATGGAGGAGATGGATCAGGCTGCTATAATGGTGGAGATGGATCAGGCTGCTGTAATGGAGGCGATGGATCAGGACATGGGTTAGGATGGACCAGGCTGCTGTAATGGAGGAGATGGATCAGGCTGCTGTAATGGAGGAGATGGATCAGGCTGCTATAGTGGAGGAGATGGATCAGGACATGGGTCAGGATGGACCAGGCTGCTGTAATGGAGGAGATGGATCAGGCTGCTGTAATGGAGGAGATGGATCAGGCTGCTGTAATGGAGGAGATGGATCAGGCTGCTATAATGGAGGAGATGGTTCAGGACATGGGTCAGGATGGACCAGGCTGCTATAATGGAGGAGATGGATCAGGACATGGGTCAGGATGGACCAGGTTGCTGTAATGGAGGAGATGGACCAGGCTGCTATAATGGAGGAGATGAATCAGGCTGCTATAATGGAGGAGATGGATCAGGACAGCACCCGATCTCCTACATAGTGACCCTTGACTGTAGCTCACAGGACAGACAGGAAGACATCAATTTAGAGCTCTGATTGATGTGTTCAAAGCTTTCAAGATTTACGTTGAGGTCATTTAGCAGACACCATTAACCAGAGCGACTTACAGGAGCAATTACCATTAAGTCCCTTGCTCACAGATTTAACACCTAGTCGGCTTGGGGGATTCGAACCAGCGACCTTTCAGTTACTGAAAGCTCTTAACCGCTCGGCTACCTGCCATCTTGAGACGGTTAAGGGGTTGGAAGTATAAACGAGTATGGCCGTATAACTTAGCAGAATCACATTAGGTGCTGGACAAGGGGGAACACCCCGGCCC
>NC_092159.1:12705613-12713113 GCF_045791955.1 Oncorhynchus clarkii lewisi
CCGTCAGCAGTGAACAGCAAATCTCCCTCTCCCTGATTCATCACTGACTGCCTTTCAATTAACAAGAAAACACTCTGCAGGAAAGAGATGGAAGGGGGAGAGAGCAAATGAGGAGGTAGAGAAAAATAGGTTGGATTATGGGAGGAGGGAGGGAGAGGGGGATGAAGAAGAGATTTGGGAGAGGGAGGGTGATTGAAGAGAGAGGGTCTGGGATAGTAAAAGAGGGGAGGGAGAAGAGGGAGAAAGGGGGGAGAGTAGGGAGAAATGGGGAGAGAATAGGGAGAAAGGGGGAGAGTAGGGAGAAACGGGGAGAGAGGAGGGAGAAAGGGGGAGAGAAGAGGGAGAAAGGGAGGAGAGAAGAGGGAGAAAGGGAGGAGAGAAGAGGGAGACATGGGGAGAGAAGAGGGAGAAATGGGGGAGAGTAGGGAGAAATGGGGAGAGAAGAGGGAGAAAGGGAGGAGAGAATAGGGAGAAATGGGGAGAGAAGAGGGAGAAAGGGGGGAGAGTAGGGAGAAATGGGGAGAGAAGAGGGAGAAAGGGAGGAGAGAAGAGGGAGAAAAGGGGGAGAGAAGAGGTGGGAAATGGGGAGAGAAGGGGGAGAATGGAGGAGAACAGGGGAGAACAGGGGAAGAAAGGGGGAAAGAATATGGAGAAAAGGGGGAGAGAAGAGGGATAGAAGGATGGGGAAAGAGAGGGAAGAGAAAAGAGAGACAGAGAGAGAGAGATACAGAGAGAGAGAGAGAGAGAGAGAGAGAGAGAGATGCCATCAAAAGGAACATAAAATTCAACATACCAATTAGGATCTAGCTAAAAAATACTTGAATCAGTCATAGAACCCATTGCCCTTTATGATTGTGAGGTCTGGGGTCCGCTCACCAACCAAGATTTCACAAAAACTCTGCATGCAGAATTCTGCAAAAATATACAATGTAGAACACCAAATAATGCCTGCAGAGCAGAATTAGAATGATACCCACTAATTATCAAAATCCAGAAAAGAGCCGTTAAATTCTACAATAACCTAAAAGGAAGTGATTCCCAAACCTTCCATAACAAAGCCATCACCTACAGAGAGATGAACCTGGAGAAGAGTCCCCTAAGCAAGCTGGTCCTGGGGCTCTGTTCATAAACACAAACAGAACCCACAGAGCCACAGGACAGCAACACAATTAGACCCAACCAAATCATGAGAAAACAAAAAGATAATTACTTGACACATTGGAAAGAATTAACAAAAAAACAGAGCAAACTAGAATGCTATTTGACCCTAAACAGAGAGCACACAGTGGCAGAATACTTGACCACTGTGATTGACCCAAATTTAAGGAAAGCTTTGACTATGTCCAGACTCAGTGAGCATAGCCTTGCTATTGAGAAAGGCTGCCGTAGGCAGACTTGGCTCTCAAGGGAAGACAGGCTATGTGCTCATTGCCCACAAAATGAGGTGGAAACTGAGCTGTACTTCCTAACCTCCTGCCAAATGTATGACCATATCAGAGACACATATTTCCCTCAGATTACACAGATCCACAAAGAATTTGAAAACAAATCCAATTTTGAAAAACTCCCATATCTACTGGGTGAAATTCCAGAGTGTGTCATCACAGCAGCAAGATTTGTGACCTGTTGCCACAAGAAAAGGGCAACCAGTGAAGAACAAACACCATTGTAAATACAACCCATATTTATGCTTATTTATTTTATCTTGTGTCCTTTAACCATTTGTACATCGTTACAACACTGTGTATAGACGTAATATGACATGTGTAATGTCTTTATTGTTTTGAAACTTCTGTATGTGTAATGTTTACTGTTAATTTGTATTGTTTATTTCACTTTTGTATATTATCTACCTCACTTGCTTTGGCAATGTTAACATATGTTTCCCATGCCAATAAAGCCCCTTGAATTGAATTGAGAGAGAGAGAGAGAGAGAGAGAGAGAGAGAGAGAGAGAGAGAGAGAGAGAGAGAGAGAGACAGAGAGACAGAGAGACAGAGAGACAGAGAGAGAGACAGAGAGAGAGACAGAGAGAGAGACAGAGAGAGGCAGAGAGAGAGAGAAAGAGAGACAGAGAGAGAGAGAGAGAGAGAGAGAGAGACAGAGACAGAGAGAGAGAGAGAGAGAGAGGCAGAGAGAGAGAGAAAGAGAGAGAGAGAGACAGAGAGAGAGAGACAGAGAGAGAGAGAGACAGAGACAGAGAGAGAGGAGGTGAGAAGAGTGTGCTGAATATCAAGCCATGTTCTGTTTCTGTGTCTTTCTTGAAAAGAGCTGGACCACAGCGGCAGGTAGATAAGAGACACATAGTGGCCTCCTTAGGATAAACTAAGGATAGCCTGGTCTCTCCCTGGTGTGTGTGTGTGTGTGTGTGTGTGTGTGTGTGTGTGTGTGTGTGTGTGTGTGTGTGTGTGTGTGTGCACTGCAGTCTGTCCCTAGCTAGGATAAGTAGGGCAGGAGGCAGAGGCCAACTAGGCAGTGATAGAATGACTGGTTTAATCTAGGCCCTCTCTCCTTCCATCCCTCCTCCCCTCTCTCTCTTCCTTGCTCCCTCCATCTCTCCCCCCCCCCCCCCCCTGATATGGCTATGAATCTGTTTTTATGAATTCCGTAATCAATAAAGGCCCGAATGAGTCACCCCCTTTCTGGGGCCTGGCGGTGTGTGTGTGGTAGTGTGTATATCAATGTCTACTGTATCAACACATGTCTGTGTGAGAGAAGGTGTGGTAGTGTGTATTATTATAGGCTGTGTACAGTGTACTAGTATGTATACAGTGGATAGTACTATATGTATGTCTTATATATTCTGAAGTGTGTGTGTGTGTGTGTGTGTGTGTGTGTGTGTGTGTGTGTGTGTGTGTGTGTGTGTGTGTGTGTGTGTGCCAGGCCCATACATAGCCAGTAGTAAATATCTCCAGTCAGAATGTTTTCATTGAGAAAAGCTCAGAGCAGACAGGAAGGGCGGTGGCCTCGATAAACAGGAGCTGGCAACTAGCCAATCAGAGAGAGAGAAGGAGAGACAGAGAGACAGAGACAGAGAGAGAGAGGGAGAGAGAAAGTGAGAGAGAAAGCGAGAGAGAAAGCGAGAGAGAGACAGAGAGAGACAGAATGAGAGAGAGAGAGACAGAGAGAGAGAGAACGCGAGAGAGAGAAAGCAAGAGAGAGAGACAGACAGAGAGAAAGAGAAAGAGAGAGAGAGAGAGAGAGAGAGAGAGAGCAGGCCTGGTGTGAGTGGCTGTAAAGAACAGAGAGGAAATGACATGTCATTACCTAGCAACGACTTGGCACAGAAAGTCAAGGACAGAGAAAGGGAGGGATGAACAGAGGGGTGGAAAAAGGAGAGGAACAAGCCAGGATGTGGTAGAGGTGAGGAACGTTTGAACATATAATGCATCCACTTGAGAACCCCACAATACAAGACAACACTGAAGTGTCTGTCCACACTCATCAGGGTGTGTGTTTCATCAGGCTGTTTGTTTCATCAGGGTGTGTGTGAGAGTGTTTCATCAGGGTGTGTGTGAGAGTGTTTCATCAAGATGTGTGTTTCATCAGGGTGTGTGTGAGAGTGTTTCATCAGGATGTGTGTTTCATCAGGATGTGTGTTTCATCAGGGTGTGTGTTTCATTAGGATGTATGTTTCATCAGGGTGTGTGTTTCATCAGGGTGTGTGTGAGAGTGTTTCATTAGAGTGTGTGTCTCATCAGGGTGTGTGTGAGAGTGTTTCATCAGGGTGTGTGTTTCATCAGGATGTGTGTTTCATCAGGGTGTAGTGTTACAGTATGTAGAGGTGTGGGTTACAACTGATACAGTATGTAGAGGTGTGGGTTACAACTGATACAGTATGTAGAGGTGTGGGTTACAACTGATACAGTATGTAGAGGTGTGGGTTACAACTGATACAGTGTGTAGAGGTGTGGGTTACAACTGATACAGTGTGTAGAGGTGTGGGTTACAACTGCAGTGAGTGCAACTAGCAGCCCTGTACTCCCCCATGGTGGCAGGACGTGGTATTGCAGCTGGATAGTGGAGCAGGGCTGTCTAGGGAGAAACCCAGTCACACACATGACTCAGGGAAGAACCAGTCACACAGATCTGTCACACAGAGAGATAGAGTACAGAGAAGGGAGAGTTTGAAACAAAACTGAACAGGTAGAGGAGAAAGAGGAGAAGAGAAAGAAGAGGAGATGAGGGAGAGAAGATGAGGAGGGAGAGGAGAACAGGAGGGAGATGAGATGATGAGGGAGAGGAGACGAGGAGGGAGAGGAGATGAGGAGGGAGAGGAGATGAGGAGGGAGAGGAGACGAGAAGGGAGAGAAGACGAGGAGGGAGAGAAGACGAGGAGGGAGAGAAGACGAGGAGGGAGAGAAGATGAGAAGGGAGAGAAGACAAGGAGGGAGAGAAGACGAGGTTCGAGAGAAGTCGAGGAGGGAGAGGAGACGAGGAGGGAGACGAGTGAAAAGACAAGTAGTGACAGTGACAGTGGAGAGGTGGCAGGAGAAGAGAGTGGAGGGCACTAGAAGAAAGGGGAGACAGAAAGACAGAGAGAGAGAGAAGACTACCCTACATTCAGAGAAACAGAGAGAAGACTCTACCCTACATTCAGAGAAACAGAGAGAAGACTCTACCCTACATTCAGAGAAACAGAGAGAAGACTACCCTACATTCAGAGAAACACAGAGAGAGAAGACTCTACCTTACAGTCAGAGAAACAGAGAGAAGACTACCCTACATTCAGAGAAACAGAGAGAAGACTACCTTACATTCAGAGAAACAGAGAGAAGACTCTACCCTACATTCAGAGAAACAGAGAGAAGACTACCCTACATTCAGAGAAACAGAGAGAAGACTCTACCTTACATTCAGAGAAACAGAGAGAAGACTACCCTACATTCAGAGAAACAGAGAGAGAGAAGACTACCCTACATTCAGAGAAACAGACAGAGAGAAGACTCTACCCTACATTCAGAGAAACAGAGAGAAGACTACTCTACATTCAGAGAAACAGAGAGAAGACTCTACCCTACATTCAGAGAAACAGAGAGAAGACTACTCTACATTCAGAGAAACACAGAGAGAGAAGACTCTACCCTACATTCAGAGAAACAGAGAGAAGACTACTCTACATTCTGAGAAACAGAGAGAAGACTACTCTACATTCAGAGAAACAGAGAGAAGACTCTACCCTACATTCAGAGAAACAGAGAGAAGACTATACCCTACATTCAGAGAAACAGAGAGAGAGAAGACTACCCTACATTCAGAGAAACAGAGAGAAGACTCTACCCTACATTCAGAGAAACAGAGAGAAGACTCTACCCTACATTCAGAGAAACAGCGAGAAGACTCTACCCTACATTCAGAGAAACAGAGAGAAGACTCTACCCTACATTCAGAGAAACAGAGAGAGAGAAGACTCTACCCTACATTCAGAGAAACAGAGAGAGAGCAGACTCTACCCTACATTCAGAGAAACAGAGAGAAGACTCTACCCTACATTCAGAGAAACAGAGAGAAGACTACTCTACATTCAGAGAAACAGAGAGAAGACTACCCTACATTCAGAGAAACAGAGAGAAGACTACTCTACATTCAGAGAAACAGAGAGAAGACTACTCTACATTCAGAGAAACAGAGAGAAGACTACTCTACATTCAGAGAAACAGAGAGAAGACTCTACCCTCCGCCTCTCTCCCTCCTCCTCGCCCTCTCTCCCTCCGCCTCTCTCTCTCCCTACGCCTCTCTCTCTCCCCTCCTCTCTCCATCCTCATCTCTCTCTCCTCATCTCTCTCTCTCCTCCTCTCTCTCTCTCTCTCATCCTCTCTCTCTCTCCCTCTCCTTCTCTCTCCCTCCTCCTCGCCCCCTCTCCCTCCGCCTCTCTCTCTCCCTCCGCCTTTCTCTCTCTCTCCTCCTCTCTCTCTCTCCTCCTCTCTCTCTCTTCCTCCTCTCTCTCTCCTTATCTCTCTCTCTCCTCCTCTCTCTCCCTCCTCCTCTCTCTCCTCCTCTCTCTCCCTCCTCTCTCTCTCTCTTCCTCTCTCTCTCTCTTCCCCTCTATCTCACTCCTCTCTCTAACTGACACTTTCTCCCTCTGCTCTCACTCTCCATCTTTCCATCACTCGATATCTCAATCACCCACTCTCTAGTTCCAGGAGGACGTATCCACATCTCTCTCTTCTCTCTCTCTCAATTTAATTCAATTCAATTTCAATACAATTTAAGGGCTTTATTGTCATGGGAAACATATGTTAACACTGCCAAAGCAAGTGAGGTAGATAATAAACAAAAGTGAAATAAACAATACAAATTAACAGTAAACATTACACTCACAGAAGTTCCAAAAATGTCACCCAATACATATGGGAGTTTGTTTTCAAATTCTTTGTGGGTCTGTGTAATCTGAGGAAAATATGTGTCTCTGATATGGTCATACATTTGGCCATATTACATTTTGTGGGCAGTGAGCACATAGCCTGTCGTCTCTTGAGAGCCAGGTCTGTCTACGGCGGCCTTTCTCAATATCAATGCTATGCTCACTGAGTCTGTACATAGTCAAAGCTTTCCTTATGTTTGGGTCAGTCACAGTGGTCAGGTATTCTGCCACTGTGTACTCTCTGTTTAGGGCCAAATAGTATTCTAGTTTGCTCTGTTTTTTTGTTAATTCTTTCCAATGTGTCAAGTAATTATCTTTTTGTTTTCTCATGATTTGGTTGGGTCTAATTGTGTTGCTGTCCTGTGGCTCTGTGGGGTGTGTTTGTGTTTATGAACAGAGCCCCAGGACCAGCTTGCTTAGGGGACTCCTCTCCAGGTTCATCTCTCTGTAGGTGATGGCTTTGTTATGGAAGGTTTGGGAATCGCTTCCTTTTAGGTGGTTATAGAATTTAAAGGAAAAGGGTGGCTACTTTGAAGAATCTAAAATCTAAAATATATTTTGATATGTTGAACACTTTTTTGGTTAGTAAATTATGTGTTATTTCATAGTTTTGATGCCTTCGCTAATATTCAACAATGTAGAAAATAGTAAAAATAAAGAAAAACCCTGGAATGAGTAGGTGTCCAAACTTTTGACTGGAACTGTATACACACACACACACACACACACACACACACATACACATACACATACACATACACATACACACACACACACACACACACAGACACACACACACACACACACACACACACACACACACACACACACACACACACACACACACACTGTATATAGTTATAAATGATTTTGTTGTTTGGGGAACTCGGTCGGGCGTCGAACCCCTGGTAATCATAAACACACATACGACATGGCAAAATGTGGAGAATTTCATTCATTTGCTTTAAAACAGCCAAATGTTCTCGCCAACAACAGGGGTGTGAACAGTTTGAGGTTGCTTGGGTTGTGAGGTAGGGGTTTGTTACAATGCCAATAAGTGACCAAATCCATCCAAACCTTTGCCCCTAGGAAATCTGTGTGACCAGGCCTTCTGAAATAGTACCACATTACCCCTGC
>NC_092159.1:12715613-12728113 GCF_045791955.1 Oncorhynchus clarkii lewisi
TATTATACATGTTGTATTGTAGATGTGTAGTGGTGTAATATTGTGGTATTATACATGTTGTATTGTAGATGTGTAGTGGTGTAATATTGTGGTATTATACATGTTGTATTGTAGTGGTGTAATAATGTTGTATGGTGGTATTATACATGTTGTATTGTAGTGGTGTAATATTGTTGTATGGTGGTATTATACATGTTGTATTGTAGTGGTGTAATATTGTTGTATGGTGGTATTATACATGTTGTATTGTAGTGGTGTAATATTGTTGTATGGTGGTATTATACATGTTGTATTGTAGATGTGTAGTGGTGTAATATTGTGGTATGGTGGTATTATACATGCTGTATTGTAGTGGTGTAATATTGTGGTATTATACATGTTGTATTGTAGTGGTGTAATATTGTGGTATTATACATGTTGTATTGTAGATGTGTAGTGGTGTAATAATGTTGTATGGTGGTATTATACATGTTGTATTGTAGATGTGTAGTGGTGTAATAATGTTGTATGGTGGTATTATACATGTTGTATTGTAGTGGTGTAATATTGTTGTATGGTGGTATTATACATGTTGTATTGTAGTGGTGTAATAATGTTGTATGGTGGTATTATACATGTTGTATTGTAGTGGTGTAATATTGTTGTATGGTGGTATTATACATGTTGTATTGTAGTGGTGTAATATTGTTGTATGGTGGTATTATACATGTTGTATTGTAGTAGTGTAATATTGTTGTATGGTGGTATTATACATGCTGTATTGTAGTGGTGTAATATTGTGGTATTATACATGTTGTATTGTAGTGGTGTAATATTGTTGTATGGTGGTATTATACATGTTGTATTGTAGATGTGTAGTGGTGTAATATTGTTGTATGGTGGTATTATACATGTTGTATTGTAGTGGTGTAATACTGTTGTATGGTGGTATTATACATGTTGTATTGTAGTGGTGTAATATTGTGGTATTATACATGTTGTATTGTAGTGGTGTAATATTGTGGTATTATACATGTTGTATTGTAGTGGTGTAATATTGTGGTATTATACATGTTGTATTGTAGATGTGTAGTGGTGTAATAATGTTGTATGGTGGTATTATACATGTTGTATTGTAGATGTGTAGTGGTGTAATAATGTTGTATGGTGGTATTATACATGTTGTATTGTAGTGGTGTAGTGGTGTAATAATGTTGTATGGTGGTATTATACATGTTGTATTGTAGATGTGTAGTGGTGTAATATTGTGGTATTATACATGTTGTATTGTAGTGGTGTAATAATGTTGTATGGTGGTATTATACATGTTGTATTGTAGTGGTGTAATATTGTTGTATGGTGGTATTATACATGTTGTATTGTAGTGGTGTAATAATGTTGTATGGTGGTATTATACATGTTGTATTGTAGTGGTGTAATATTGTTGTATGGTGGTATTATACATGTTGTATTGTAGTGGTGTAATAATGTTGTATGGTGGTATTATACATGTTGTATTGTAGTGGTGTAATATTGTTGTATGGTGGTATTATACATGTTGTATTGTAGTGGTGTAATATTGTGGTATTATACATGTTGTATTGTAGATGTGTAGTGGTGTAATATTGTTGTATGGTGGTATTATACATGTTGTATTGTAGATGTGTAGTGGTGTAATATTGTTGTATGATGGTATTATACATGTTGTATTGTAGTGGTGTAATATTGTTGTATGGTGGTATTATACATGTTGTATTGTAGTGGTGTAATATTGTTGTATGATGGTATTATACATGTTGTATTGTAGATGTGTAGTGGTGTAATATTGTTGTATGATGGTATTATACATGTTGTATTGTAGTGGTGTAATATTGTTGTATGGTGGTATTATACATGTTGTATTGTAGTGGTGTAATATTGTTGTATGGTGGTATTATACATGTTGTATTGTAGTGGTGTAATATTGTGGTATTATACATGTTGTATTGTAGTGGTGTAATATTGTGGTATTATACATGTTGTATTGTAGTGGTGTAACATTGTTGTATGGTGGTATTATACATGTTGTATTGTAGTGGTGTAATAATGTTGTATGGTGGTATTATACATGCTGTATTGTAGTGGTGTAATATTGTGGTATTATACATGTTGTATTGTAGTGGTGTAATATTGTTGTATGATGGTATTATACATGTTGTATTGTAGTGGTGTAATATTGTTGTATGGTGGTATTATACATGTTGTATTGTAGTGGTGTAATATTGTTGTATGGTGGTATTATACATGTTGTATTGTAGTGGTGTAATATTGTTGTATGGTGGTATTATACATGTTGTATTGTAGTGGTGTAATATTGTGGTATTATACATGTTGTATTGTAGTGGTGTAATATTGTGGTATTATACATGTTGTATTGTAGTGGTGTAATATTGTTGTATTATACATGTTGTATTGTAGATGTGTAGTGGTGTAATATTGTTGTATGATGGTATTATACATGTTGTATTGTAGATGTGTAGTGGTGTAATATTGTTGTATGGTGGTATTATACATGTTGTATTGTAGTGGTGTAGTGGTGTAATATTGTTGTATGATGTATTGTATTATATGTGATGTAAGTGCCTTAATGTGTTTGGACCCCAGCAAGAGTAGCTGCTGCCTTGGCAGATCCCTAATGAATACAGATGTGCACCAGTTTGTGTCTCCAGGACCCAGCCCCGACACTGGACAAATGTCAGTCCGTAGAAGATAAGTGTTTGTGACAGTCATTTCTCTCATTGGACTGTTAAATCCCCCCCCCCCCCTCACCTCTGTCCCAGACCTCCGCCTCCATCCCCACGACAACAAACACCTACTGTCTGTGGAGGTGTGTGGGAGTCAGGGGGGCAGGGCCAGACAGGGAGTGCAAGTTGAGGCAGAGGGGGGAGGTGTTGGGAAGAATGGTGGGAGTCAGCGAGGGAGACAGAGAGGGAGACTGGGAGGGAGACTGGGAGGGAGACAGAGAGGGAGACTGAGAGGGAGACTGAGAGGGAGACAGAGAGGGAGACTGAGAGGGCGACAGAGAGGGAGACTGGGAGAGAGACAGAGAGGGAAACTGGGAGGGAGACAGAGAGGGAGACCGGGAGGGAGACTGGGAGGGAGACTGGGAGGGAGACTGGGAGGGCGGGGAGAGCAAGGTTGGATATCCTGATATGATGAAAAATGTACTGTCGCCCCCTCGACCTCACCCCCCGGTGCCGATAGACGGAGAGAGAGAGGGAGAGAGAGGGATAGAGAGGGATAGAGAGATGGAGCACATTTAATGCAAATTACTGGCAGCTGTTCAGATTGGTTGCTGGAGTGCACCGCAAACAAACACACCACACACGCTACTGATGTAACAGTGGCATGGGTGTGGAGTGCCCACGAACACACCTGTACACACATGCACAGACTGCTGCTGAGAGATGTGTTTGTGTGTATTTGTAATGTTCTGCATCTGGGTGCATATTTATGCATGTGTGTGTGTGTGTGTGTGTGTGTGTGTGTGTGTGTGTGCTTGTGTGTGTGTGTGTGTGTGTGTGTGTGTGTGTGTGAGACACACTACGCACCTCTCTACTGTAAAGTCTTATGAAATTGAATGAGCTCAACAGTAGTTGAAATGAGGCGAGGGACAGAAAAGAGGGGAGGAGAGAAAAAAGGGGAGGACAGAAAAGAGGGGAGGAGAGAGAATACAGAGTGTCAGGAGGAAATAAAGGAGGTCACGGGGGATGTCTGAGGGGATGGAGAGATGAAGGGAGGAAAATGAATGCAGAGGAAAATGAAAAGGACGGAGGGACAACGCTGCTGTTCTGAAAGAGAGATGGGAGAGAGAAAGGAGATAGATAGATAGATAGATAGATAGGTAGATAGATAGATAGATAGATATATAGATAGATAGATAGGAGAGGGAGAGCGGATGAGATGGACAGAAGTAAACAAGGAAGAGAGAGAGGATGAGATGGACAGAAGTAAACAAGAAAGAGAGAAAGGATGAGATGGACAGAAGTAAACAAGGAAGCGAGAGGATGAGATGGACAGAAGTAGACAAGGAAGAGAGAGATAGGATGAGATGGACAGAAGTAAACAAGGAAGAGAGAGAGAGGATGAGATGGACAGAAGTAAACAAGGAAGAGAGAGAGAGGATGAGATGGACAGAAGTAAACAAGGAAGAGAGAGAGAGGATGAGATGGACAGAAGTAAACAAGGAAGAGAGAGAGAGGATGAGATGGACAGAAGTAGACAAGGAAGAGAGAGAGAGGATGAGATGGACAGAAGTAAACAAGGAAGAGAGAGAGAGAGAGAGGAAGAAACAGCAGGAAGACTGACAACAAAGAGCTGTAGATTGAATCTAACCAAACAGAAAGGAAGAAAGAAAGAAGAGAGAGGGAGGGAGGGAGAGAGAGGGGGAGGGACTGAATAAAGAAATAGGGTTAGATAGACAGAATAAGAGAGAGGTAAAAAAATATATATATTTTATTTAACTAGGCAAGTCAGATAAGAACAAATTCTTATTTTCAATGATGGCCTAGGAACAGTGGGTTAGGGTCAGAATAGACAGATTTGTACCTTGCCAGCTCAGAGATTTGAACTTGCAACCTTCCGGTTACTAGTCCAACGCTCTAACCACTAGGCTACCCTGCCACCCCAGAGGAGGGGAAGACAGAGGGCAGGAGAGACAGAATAAGAGAGAGGTAAATAGAGGAGGGAAGACAGAGGGCAGGAGAGACAGAATAAGAGAGAGGTAAATAGAGGAGGGGAGATAGAGGGCAGGAGAGACAGAATAAGAGAGAGGTAGATAGAGGGGCAGAGAGAAAATGGATGTCAGATAGTACATTGAATGGATTCACCACAGAACAGACAGATGGAGAGAGTGGGAGAGAACGAGATGGCAATGAAGAGAGAGAATAAAGCAGAGAGAGAGAGGGAAATAAAGAGGGAGAGGAGAGGAATGGCAGAGAGTGATGGAGGGCATGAAGAGAGAGAATGAAGCAGAGAGAGGGGGCAGGGAGAGAGAGAGGGGGCAGGGAGAGAGAGAGGGGGCAGGGAGAGATGGTGAGAGAGCTGAAAGAGTGAGCGATAGAGACAGCAGAAAGATAAAAGAGAAAGACATAGCGAGAGGGCAGTAATGGAGAGAGGAGAGATAATGAAGCAGATGAGAGAAAGAGAATGTGCAGAGAGAAGAAGAGATGGCAGAGGGAGGGGAGAGCGATGTTAAAGTGAGTGATGTGTATGCCCACAGAAGTGCTTTGGCAGAAGAGAGGGGTGTCGTGCCAACAGAAGATACCGATGTTGACTCTGACACAAGAGGACAGACAGAGAAAGAGAGGGATGGAGGGGGGGAAGTGAGAGGTACAGATTTAGAGAGAGATGGGAGTGGGACCTTCAGAGCTGGGGTCAAGGGGAGTTGAGAGAGGGAGAGGGAGGGAGGGAGAGAGAGCTTCTGAGTCAGGGTGAAGGGGAGGATGAGAGAGGACAGAGGGAGGAATATCAACATATGTTTCCCATGCCAATAAAGCCCCTTAAATTGAATTGAAATTGAAAATATAGGGAGGGAGAGGGGGAGAGGCGAAGGGGATGAGTGAGGAAGCGAGAGGTAGAGATTTAGAGGGAGAGAGATGGGAGTGGGACCTTCAGAGTTAAGCTCAAGAGGAGGTTGAGAGAAGGAGAGAGTGAGTAGAGAGGAAGAGAGGAAGAGAAACAGACAGGAGACCTTCTGAGTGAAGTCAAGGGGAGAATAAAAGAGAAAAAGAGAGAGTTTCGGGTAAGACAGAGGTTTGGATAGAAAGAAAATCAATGAAAGAAGACAGGAACAGAAGTCAGGTAGAACAGTGCTATTAGAGAATAAAAAGAGATGGAGGAAGGGAAAAGAGAGAGAAAGAGAGAGAGATGAAGAGGGGAGGAGAGAGAGGTGGAAGGAGAGAGAGAAGAGCGTTGATGAAAGTGACTAGCTAGTAGGATTAGCTCTAGCAGGAAAGCTGACTGTCATCATAGAGATTATACTCCTCCCTCCCCCTCCTCCCTCTCCCCTCTGTCTTCCCCTCCTCCCCCTCCCCATCCCATCTGTCTTCCCCTCCTCCCCCCTCATCCCCTCTGTCTTCCCCACCTCCCCATCCCCTCGGTCTTCCGCTCCTCCTCATCACCTCGGTCTTCCCCTCCTCCTCATCCCCTCTGTCTTCCCCTCCTCCTCATCCCCTCTGTCTTCCCCTCCTCCCCATCCCCTCGGTCTTCCCCTCCTCCCCATCCCCTCGGTCTTCCCCTCCTCCTCATCCCCTCGGTCTTCCCCTCCTCATCATCCCCTGTCATCCCCTCCTCCTCATCCTGCCATCTTTCTACAAACTGGAGGTCCCTTTGCCGCCTTTCCCCTAATTTTTACTGCAAACACACTCAAATACATGATAACAGACACACTGGCGCACACAAACATGCATATAAACAAACACACACACGCGCATGTTTGGAGAATGGAGATGACTCAGGGTCTTTCTGGTTAGAGAGCGAGAGAGAGAGGGGGGGGAGAGCAACGAGAGAAAAAAGCAATATCCAGAGAGAGGAGAAGAGAGAGAGAGTGAGGTAAGACGGGAAAGAAGGGAAAGAATGAATGAGAGAAAGTGCCTGTGTGATTATGAAGTGTGTGTTTGAAACAGCTGCTTACTGTAAAACTGTGCAGCACTTGTAGCTGTATATGGGCATGTATGCAATCTATCCAGGGGTGAAAGTACATTGAATTTCTAACTGGTACAGGCATATTTGGCTTGTCACCTAAAACCCTCACACACTTTTACAGATGCACAATTGAGAGCATCCTGTCTGTATCAGGCTGTATCACCGCCTGGTACGGCAACTGCTCCGCCCACAACCGTAAGGCTCTCCAGAGGGTAGTGAGGTCTGCACAATGCATCACCCGGGGGCAAACTACCTGCCCTCCAAGACACCTACAGCACCTGATGTCACAGGAAGGTCAAAAAGATCATCAAGGACAACAACCACCCGAGCCACTGCCTGTTCACCCCGCTATCATCCAGAAGGCGAGGTCAGTACAGGTGCATCAAAGCTGGGACCGAGAGACTGAAAAATAGCTTCTATCTCAAGGCCATCAGACTGTTAAACAGCCATCACTAACAGAGAGGCTGCTGCCTACATACAGACTTGAAATCATTGGCCACTTTATTAAAGTGACTAGTGATCCATTTATTCATGTTTATATATCTTGCATTACTCATCTCATATGTATATACTGTATTTTATACCATCTATTGCATATTGCCGATGGCGCTCTGTCGTTGCTCATCCACATATTTATATGTATATATTCTTATTTCATTCCTTTACTTAGATTTGTGTGTATTAGGTAGTTGTTGTGGAATTGTTAGATTACATGTTAGATATTGCGGCACTGTCGGAACTAGAAGCACAAGCATTTCGCTTGTGACCAATAAAATGTGATTTAAAAATGTGTATAGCCCAGATGTAATCATAGAATTACATATAGAATCCCTATTAATGTCATATGACCTCGGTGGGCCCACTTATAACATCTTACCTTTTAACGTGGCATAAACACAACCACTCATGATATTTTCATCTGATTGTCAAACAATCCCTTAAAGAACACTCCTGTAGACTACTGGGGCACGTTCGTCCACTCACAAAACAATTCCAGCCTCCAAACAGTGCAGTGTGAATCAGCAATTTGATGAATGAAAAGAGACATCTGTTACAAAACACCTAAACATGTACTGTAATGACATTCTGCCATTGTCATTAGCCTGAATTGATGCCTCCACTGTTGTCCGCACGCGTCTCGGTCCCGACCACTCTACTCTGTCTTCGCAAAATGTAAGTGTTCTCATCAAACCACAAGTCAATTTGGAGCTGTATCCCACCCGGTTCCAAGTCAATTTGGAGCTGTATCCCACCCGGTTCCAAGTCAATTTGGAGCTGTATACCACCCGGTTCCAAGTCAATTTGGAGCTGTATCCCACCCGGTTCCAAGTCAATTTGGAGCTGTATACCACCTGGTTTCAAGTCAATTTGGAGCTGTAGACCACCCGGTTCCAAGTCAATTTGGAGCTGTATCCCACCTGGTTTCAAGTCAATTTGGAGCTGTATACCACCCGGTTTCAAGTCAATATTTATTGTGATAGGCTCATGTGTTACCGGTATGGCGTACCCACACTATCTATTTTGCTGGGATGCCTCTGAATCTAGCCCATATCATATAC
Organism: Oncorhynchus clarkii lewisi; assembly: GCF_045791955.1. Lineage (NCBI taxonomy): Eukaryota > Metazoa > Chordata > Actinopteri > Salmoniformes > Salmonidae > Oncorhynchus > Oncorhynchus clarkii. The sequence continues at coordinate 12,723,836 of NC_092159.1, forward strand.
ACACGTCCATCATGAATGTGTGTGTGTGTGTGTGTGTGTGTGTGGTGTGTCTGAGTAGGCAATATGTGGTCAGTGTATACATTACGTATGTGCCTGTGTGAATAAATAAAGGCATAATGAGTGTGTGCCACTGTCCTCCCTGGCTCCCCCTCCACTTTCTCCCCTCCAACCTTCTTCCCACCCCCCTCTTTCCTCAGACAAAAACATAAGCCTAATCCCACAACAGTAGCTAGTCCACTGCTAGAATGCTAGAGGGTTATATATAGACCAAGAACCTTCCTAAAGTGACTCTCATCCCTCCGTCCCTCCTAGCCCTGAATCACCCGGACTGACACAGGGAGGGTGTCTGTGTGTGTTTGTGTATGTGTACACAGTGTGTGTGTGTACACAGTGTGTGTGTGTGTGTGTGTGTGTGTGTTTATTCCGGCCGACTGATTGTGTGTATCTTTGATACAAACTCTACTGGAGGAAGTGCTAGCAGTCAGTGGCCCTGTGTGCTCCCTGTCACAAACCCTAATTGACTGTCTCTTCCAGCCTCTAGTCCATCTATCTAGACTGAGGAAGCTTGGGGGATTATAAACTAGGGGAAAGAACTCAGGTTCGCACCATACTGTAGAAATGAATACAGATGGAATATCTACTATGGGATACAGTGCATTCGGAATGTATTCAGACCCTTTCATTTCTTCCACATATTGATACATTACAGCCTTATTCTAAAATGTATTAAATAGTTTTATCAATCTACACCTAATACCCCATAATGACAATGTAAAAACTGCTATTTTGACATTTCCACAAATGTAAAATAAAAAAATTTAAAACAGAAATACCACATTTTCATAAGTATTCAGACCCTTTACTCAGTACTTTGTTGAAGCACCTTTGGCAGCGATTGCAGCCTTGAGTCTTCTTGGGAATGACGCTACAAGCTTGGCACACCTGTATTTGGAGAGTTTCTCCAATTCTTCTCCACAGCATGATGCTGCCACCACTATGCTTCACTGTAGGGATGGTGCCAGGTTTCATCCAGACATGACGCTTGGCATTCAGGCCAAAGAGGTCACTCTTGGTTTCATCAGACCAGAGAATCTTGTTTCTCATGGTCAGAATCCTTTACGTGGCAGCTTCATTAAATAGTACACGCAAAACACCAGTCTCAACGTCAACAGTGAAGAGGCGACTGTCACGACTTCTGCCGAAGTTGGTTCCTCTCCTTGTTCGGGCGGCGGTCGGCGTCGCCGGTCTTCTAGCCATCATCGATCCACTTTTCATTTTCCATTTGTTTTGTCTTGTCTTCCCACACACCTGGTTTCAATACCATCATTACATGTTGTGTATTTAACCCTCTGTTCCCCCCATGTCCTGGTCCGGAATTGTTTATTGTAAGTGCATGTGCACGTTTATCTGGTGTGCGACGGGTTTTGTGCCCATGTTTATTCTGATTCCGGTGGGTTTATTATTGTTTCAAATATTTTTTATTAAACACACACAAGAATGGTGTGGTACAGGTATACAATTCTGATCTAAACATAAAAGAAGATACAGGAACAACAAGACCCAGAGTTCTGGGTGCAGAACAAATAATACAAAACACGACATACAAAACAAGGACACGTAGAAAGAAAGAGGGAAGATGTCCCCCCTATCCCCCCCCCCCCCCCCAACTGCTCGGGTGGCAGGGCCAGCACATGCTGCCCAATGGTAGATTAAAATATTACAATTGAGAGTGCGTTAATAAGTACAACTTCACAGCGCCGACTCGTCCAAGTAGGAGAGGAAAGGCTGCCAGATTTGATCAAATGTTGATAATTTATTGTTCAGAATATATCTAATTCTTTCTAAGTGTACAGTGTTTGCCAATTCACTGAGACATAATTTGGTAGAGGGCGCTTCCCTCCTTTTCCAAAACAACAAGATTAGTTTTTTTTGCCGAGATGAGACCGTACGAGATTAGTTGTTTTTGGGGGTTGGTTAATCCGTTTAGGGACTCAGATACTCCCAGGATTATCAGAAGCGGGTCTGGATCTATTGAAGTCTCAAAAACTTCAGAGAGAATCCCAAAAATTCCACACCAATAGCCATGCAAGCTAGAGCATAGGGCAAAGCAGTGGAGTAGTGTACCCTGCGCGGCCTGACATTTATCACATGTAGGGGATGTGTCAGGAAATATCCTATGCAGTTTAGTTTTGGAATAGTGTAATCTGTGTAATACCTTGAATTGTATGAGACGATGTCTGGAATTAATGGAGCATGTGTGGATATACTCCAAGCTCTCTTCCCAGTCTGCCACCGAGATGTCAGTCCCTAGTTCTTCCTCCCATTTTGCCTTGATGGCATCTGTAGAAGGTGTGCTAACAGTTAGAAAAGCATGATATAGACGCGATTTCAGTTTATCTGAGGTGGGGCATATTTTTATGCATCCGTCAAACATGGAAGGTTTAGCATTCCCAAATGTTGGGAGGTGTTTTCTAACGTAGTCTCTAATTTGTAGGTATCTGAAAAAATTACTTCTGGGAAGATTATAAGTTTCCCTCAGCAACTCAAAGGAAGCAAAGGTCCCTTCTATGTATAAATCCCCTATGGTACTTATCCCCAACTCCCCCCATCGCTCAAAGGTGTTATCAAGGTTAGAAGGGGCAAAGGAGGGATTCCTGGCGACAGGGAGCATGAATAACATTGGTATAAGCTCAAAGTGGACTTTAATTTGCTTCCAGATTCGGACTGTGCTATGTATAATAGGATTGTTACAATAAAGTGACATCTCCAGATTGACAGGCGACAAAATCACAGCGCCAATAGAGAAGGGGTGACACTCCTCACGCTCCATACTAAGCCAGCTGGATGCCGGAAGTACGTCATCCAACAGAAACGTAACAACGCGGAGGTTAGCGGCCCAGTAATAAAATATACAATTTGGGAGAGACAATCCTCCTTCCATCTTGGATTTACAGAGGTGTTTTTTACCTATCCTGTGTGTTTTATAATCCCAGATGAAATTGCACGCCCAATTTTTCAGTTTTTGATTTGTTAAAAAAGTTTGAAATATCCAATAAATGTCGTTCCACTTCATGATTGTGTCCCACTTGTTGTTGATTCTTCACAAAAAAATACAGTTTTATATCTTTATGTTTGAAGCCTGAAATGTGGCAAAAGGTCGCAAAGTTCAAGGGGGCCGAATACTTTCGCAAGGCACTGTATGAATACTGGAATGTTCTGATATAGGTAGAGCAGTTGTGGGAGGAAGACCATTTTAATGGCATTAATTCTTCCGAGCAGAGAAATTGGAAGAGTTCTCCAAAATAGTATGTTTGCTTTGAGTTTTTGAGAGGGGAAATTCTCTTTAAATAGTAAGGAGTATTGTTTGGTAACTACAATTCCTAGGTAGGTACATTTTTCTGAAGATAACTTAAATGGGAGATGTTCTAGCCAGGAGGTATTTTGGGACCGTATGGGCATTAATTCACTCTTGTTCCAATTTATTCTGTATCCCGAGAAGGTACCAAACAAATTGATCACATCAAGAATAGCTGGGATACTAGCCTGGGGTTCTGTTACATAGAGGAGGATGTCATCTGCGTATAGAGAGATCTTATTTAGAGTATCTTTAGTATTATAGCCGTGTATTGCTGCATGAGATCGAATCGTCTGAGCGAGCGGTTCGATAATTAGGGGGAAGAGCATAGGCGACAGCGCACAACCCTGCCTTGTCTCCCTGTTGAGGTTAAATCGGGGCGACAATGATTGGTTAGTGAGTATTCTGGCACAGGGGTTCCTATATAAAAGCTGGATCCAATTTATCTCCAATATTACATTTCTGTAGGACCTTGAATAGATAGGGCCACTCAACTTGGTCAAAGGCCTTTTCGGCGTCAAGAGATATGACGGCAAGGTCCACGTTGGGTAACCTCTGAGAATACATAATATTGAAGAGGCACCTGAGATTGAAGAATGAGTTTCTGTTAGGGATAAAGCCGGTCTGATCCGAATGGACCAATTTGCCAATTAAAGTGCTAAGCCTGTTAGCCAGAGTTTTTGCTAAAATCTTTTGGTCTGTATTAAGGAGAGATATTGGTCTGTATGACCCTACCTCTTCTGGATCTTTACCCTTCTTATGTATAACTGTAATGAACGCTTCGTCCAAAGTAGAAGGGAGAGCTCCATCCTCATTGGCCTGAACCAACATTTTGTGCAGGTAGGGAGAGAGCATGTTGCTGAATGTTTTATAGAATTCACCAGGGTATCCATCTGGGCCCGGGGTCTTGCCACTCTTTAGAG
>NC_092159.1:12733113-12753113 GCF_045791955.1 Oncorhynchus clarkii lewisi
TCAAACTAGACACTAATGTACTTGTCCTCTTGCTCAGTTGTGCACCGGGGCCTCCCACTCCTCTTTCTATTCTGGTTAGAGCCAGTTTGCACTGTTCTGTGAAGGGAGCAGTACACAGCGTTGTACGAGATCTTCAGTTTCTTGGCAATTTCTTGCATGGAATAGCCTTCCTTTCTCAGAACAAGAATAGACTGACGAGTTTCAGAAGAAAGGTCTTTGTTCATGGCCATTTTGAGCCTGCAATTGAACCCAATACCGATGCTCCAGATACTCAACTAGTCTAAAAAAGGCAAGTCTTATTGCTTCCTTAATCAGAACAACAGTTTTCAGCTGTACTAACAATTGCAAAGGGTTTTCAAATGATCGTTTAGCCTTTTAAAATGATGAACTTGGATTAGCTAAAACAACGTGCCATTGGAACACAGGAGTGATGGTTGCTGATAATGGGCCTCTGTACGCCTATGTAGATATTCCATAAAACATCTGCCGTTCCAACTACAATAGTCATTTACAACATTAACAATGTCGACATTGTATTTCTGATCAATTTGATGTTATTTTAAACAGACAATTATTTATTTTTTTGCTGAGTTTATAAGGAAATTGGTCAATTGACATGAATTCATTAGGCCCAAGTCTATTGATTTCACATGACTGGGAATACAGATATCAATCTATTGGTCACAGACAACTTTTTAAAAAGGTAGGGGAGTGGATCAGAAAACCAGTCAGTATCTGGTGTGACCACCATTTGCCTCATGCAGTGCGACACATCTCCATAGAGTTGATCATACTGTTGATTGTGGCCTGTGGAATGTTGTCCCACTCCTCTTCAATGGCTGTGTGAAGTTTCTGGATATTGGTTGAAACTGGAACATGTTGTCGTATACAGTTTAAGTTGGAAATTTACATACACTTAGGTTGGAGTCATTAAAACTTGTTTTTCAACCACTCCACAAATTTCTTGTTAACAAACTATAGTTTTGGCAAGTCAGTTAGGACATCTACTTTGTGCATGACACAAGTCATTTTTCCAACAATTGTTTACAGACAGAATATTTCACTTATAATTCACTGTATCACAATTACATACACTAAGTTGACTGTGCCTTTAAACAGCTTGGAAAATTCCAGAAAATGATGTTATGGCTTTAGAAGCTTCTAATAGGCTAATTGACATCATTTGAGTCAATTGGATGTGTACCTGTGGATGAATTTCAAGGCCTACCTTCAAACTCAGTGCCTCTTCGCTGGGAATGGGAAAATCCAAAGAAATCAGCCAAGACCTCAGAAAACAAATTGTAGACCTCCACAAATCTGGTTCATCCTTGGGAGCAATTTCCAAATGCCTGAAGGTACCACGTTCCTCTGTACAAACAATAGTTCTCAAGTATAAACACCATGGGACTACACAGCCATCATACCGCTCAGGAAGGAGACGCGTTCTGTCTCCTAGAGATGAACGTACTTTGGTGCGAAAAGTTCAAATCAATCCCAGAACAACAGCAAAGGACCTTGTGAAGATGCTGGAGGAAACAGGTACAAAAGTATCTATATCACAGTAAAACAAGTCCTATATCGACATAACCTGAAAGTCCGCTCAGAAAGGAAGAAGCCACTGCTCAAAAAACGCCATAAAAAAGCCAGACTAAGGTTTGCAACTGCACATGGGGACAAAGATGGTACTTTTTGGAGAAATGTCCTCTGGTCTGATGATACAAAAATATAACTGTTTGGCCATAATGACCATCGTTATGTTTGGATGAAAAAGGAGGAAAAAGGGGAGGCTTGCAAGCCGAAGAACACCATCCCAACTGTGAAGCACGGGGGTGGCAGCATCATGTTGTGTGGGTGCTTTGCTGCAGGAGAAGGAGAAATTCTCACTAACAGGGATGTAAACAAATGTGTGCACAAAATTTGAGAGAAATAAGCTTTTTGTGCATACGGAACATTTCTGGTATATTGAATTTCAGCTCAGGAAACATGGGACCAACACTTCCATGTAGTTTCATAAGCATCCGTGATCACAAACCATGACGTTACGTTGGTCCCATTTGTATCGAATAGATGTTATTTTATAACGAACAGCAGTGCCCATATGATACCCTTCTATACAGGCGTGACATGCTGGAGCGATGCCTTCACACAAATATTGTTGATCAGTAGGCTAATAGAAGTCCCAAATGGAAGGCAAACAGTCATCTGTAGCACCAGCTTAATGCACACACAAACTCCTACTGAATATGCATTCACCTGGGAGCAGGCCTATGCCATCTTCATTTAACCAGTTAAGAGATTTGCCATTCAAATACAATTATTATCATTATGTTATGTAGTTAGATTGTTTTTACCAAAGTCAAATGTATTGTTTGATAATAAAATTGATGCATTAATAATGCACACATGGCTGTCTCTGGGACATTTAGTCATCAACATTTTCACATTTACATATCAGCCTAAATAAAATATTGGCCATCGGTCTCCTTGATCCCCAAAAATCGTCCCTAAAAAAAATCCACATGGGTCATTCTCTAGTATTGTCTGAGTGTACTAGAAATGTTTGCTATGCTGTATAAATGAATATAGATTGGGTACTAGGCTCAGACGGGCAGAGGAGACTGGAGGCTGGGTGCATTTTAGCCACTGGACTATAATAGGAAAATCTGTTATCCATACAAATGAATAAACATAGCCTGTCTAGGAGTTTGGAGGTTCACTGCCTTTTAGATACATATTGTAGCTGATTTTCCGACAGAGAAAAACACAGGCCAAGTAGACTGGGTTCATCGTTGAGGATACATTTGACTTTTTAGGAGAGTAGGACCAAGTAGTACTTGGTTATTCACTCTCTAAACTTAGCATCTCTATGGGTTATACTGTATGCATCTAATTAGATTACGTTGATGAATCCTATTTAAATATGTATAGTAACATACAAGTGCTGTACATTTGGCTAGCTTGAGAACCTGTAGGGATGGATAATGATTATTCATTGAGAAGGATGAACTGTGTGCACTGTTGAAACGTGTTTTGTAACACCAGAACTAGTGGCAACTGAGCTGCCACCAACATGAAGGAGACGAAACCTGAACTCTGCTGGAGTATTAAAACACATCATCCTGAGATGTTTTGAAACATGACATGGTGTGTTGTAACAGCCCTTAATTAAGTGTTGGGCAACACCTTGCCCAGGATTGGGAGCCCTACTGTTAAAGGTTGAAAACACTATTTTGGTGTTTGGATTTCTGTTTAGTGCAGAATGAGTTACCATCTGCTGTGTATAATCAGGATAATTTGCAGTTGAAAATAATCTGGGTCTTATTCCCTATTCGTTTCCAATTCTAAACTGTGTGGAAAGGTAAATGGGAACAAAAACAAATCATAATGTCATTCAGTCGCTTTGCAGGTCTGCTCCTGCTTGTGCCAAACATTTCTCTAGACCACAGTCCTCTTCCCAGGTGTGGCAAATCCTCTCATTATGAACGCTGTTGGGGGGTGCGCCCCGCTGCACAATGGCGCTCTCCACTACCGTGGTGCTGAAATAGATTCACACCTTCTCTTCTGGTGTTGTTTCCTCCCTCTAAAGTTACTCAACCAGGGCTATCCAAACCTGTTCCTGGAGAGGTACCCCTTGCAGGTTTTCACTCAAACCTTGTTCCTGGAGAGCTACCCTACTGTAGGTTTCCACTCCAACCCTGTTCCTAGATTACTACTCTCCTGTAGGTTTCTACTCCAACCCTGTTCCTGGAGAGCTACCCTCCTGTAGGTTTCCACTCCAATCCTGTTCCTAGATTACTACCCTCCTGCAGGTTTCCACTCCAACCCTGTTCCTAGATTACTACTCTCCTGTAGGTTTCTACTCCAACCCTGTTCCTGGAGAGGTACCCTCCTGTAGGTTTTCACTCCAACCCTGTTCCTGGAGAGCTACCCTCCTGTAGGTTTCTACTCCAACCCTGTTCCTGGAGAGCTACCCTCCTGTAGGTTTTCACTCCAACCCTGTTCCTGGAGAGCTACCCTCCTGTAGGTTTCTACTCCAACCCTGTTCCTGGAGAGCTACCCTCCTGTAGGTTTTCACTCCAACCCTGTTCCTGGAGAGCTACCCTCCTGTAGGTTTCTACTCCAACCCTGTTCCTGGAGAGCTACCCTCCTGAATGTTTTCAATCCAACCCCAGTTGTAACCAACCTGATTCAGTTTATCAACCAGCTAATTATTAGAATCAGGTGCGTGTTGTGGAGCCCTGTTGTGAACACTATTAGGGTGTTTCAAATCCAGAATTATAACACTTTTAATGTTTAACATTGATTTGTGTATCTGATTATTTCCCAGTTTAACTCATTTTTGCCGGCATTGTTGAGCACAGTGCTCAATCCGCCAGCAGTAACTAGAGGATTTACAACCATTGCAGGGTAGTGTATCTGCCTCTACCATTAAAAGTTGGACATGTGGGAATGAGTGGTCTCATCATTAAACGTAATTTTGCCAGATAGTTTTAATATCCGTTCATCATGACCCATTACACCTCACGGTACAACAAGCTGCTTCACACTGATATAGAAGTCTAATTTTCTTTCTTCAAACAGGCATACAAAATTGTGTAGAATAATTAAATACAGTCTAAAAATGTCATCCACAATCCTCTAAAAGCAGAGCCATGTGGCAAGATAGTAAGGAGATTAAAACCAGACTTCCAATGAAATTCAATCACAACATTTTCTCTATCTATGGTATCCTCATAAAATATACTTCATATGTAAGCTGGATTTATTCTTAAATGTTTTGGTCAAATTAAATTAACAAGTCAATTCACACCAGAATACTTTTATACAGTGTGGCAGAGTTTTTTTTGTATTTGTATTTATAATGGATCCCCATTAGCTGCTGGCAAAGCAGCGGATACTCCTCCTGGGGCCCAGCAAAATTAAGGCAGTTTATACCATTTTAAAACATTACAATACATTCACATATTTCACAACACACTGTGTAGTCTAAGGCCCCTGTTCCACCACTACCACATATCTACATTACTAAGTCCATGTGTATGTGTGTGTATAGTGTGTATGTTATCGTGTGTGTATGTGTGTATGCATGTGTCTGTGCCAATGTTTGTGTTGCTTCACAGTCCCTGCTGTTCCATAAGGTGTTTTTTATCTGTTTTTTAAAATCTAATGTTACTGCTTGCGTCAGTTACTTGATGTGGAATAGAGTTCCATGTAGTCATGGCTCTATGTAGTACTGTGTGCCTCCCATAGTCTGTCTGGACTTGGGGACTGTGAAGAGACCTCTTGTGGCGTGTCTTGTGGGGTATGCATGAGTGTCTGAGCAGTGTGTCAGTAGTTTAGACAGACAGCTCGGTGCATTCAACATGTCAATACCTCTCATAAATACAAGTAGTGATGAAGTCAATCTCTCCTCCACTTTCAGCCAGGAGAGATTGACATGCATATTATTAATATTAGCTCTCTGTGTACATCCAAGGGCCAGCCATGCTGCCCTGTTCTGAGCGAATTGCAAATCATTCCTTTTTTGTAGCACCTGACCACACGACTGAACAGTAGTCAAGGTGTGACAAAACTAGGGCCTGTAGGACCTGCCATGTTGATACGGTTGTTAAGGCAGAGCATCGCTTTATTATAGACAGACTTCTCCCCATCTTAGCTACTACTGCATCAATATGTTTTGACCATGACAGTTTACAATCTAGTGTTACTCCAAGCAGTTTAGTCATCTCAACTTGATCAATTTCCACATTATTTATTACAATATTTAGTTGTTCCAAATACAATGCTTTTAGTTTTAGAAATATTTAGGGCTAACTTATTCCTTGTCACCCACTCTGAAACTAACTGCAGCTCTTTGTTGAGTGTTGCAGTCATTTCAGTCACTGTAGTAGCTGACGTGTATTGTGTTGAGTCATCCGCAGACATAGAAACTCTGGCTTTACTCAAAGTCAGTGGCATGTCCTTAGTAAAAATTGAAAAAAGCAAGGGGCCTAAACAGCTACCCTGGGGAATTCCTGATTATAACTGGATTATATTTGATGGGCTTCCATTAAATAACACCCTCTGTGTTCTGTTGGACAAGTAACTCTTTATCCACAATATAGCAGGGGGTGTAAAGCCATAACACATACGTTATCCAGCAGTAGACTATAATCAATAATGTCAAAAGCTGCACTGAAGTCTAACAAGACAGCCCACACAATAATTGTATCATCAATTTCTCTCAGCCAATCATCTGTCATTTGTGTAAGTGCTGTGCTTGTTGAGTGTCCTTCCCTATAAGTATACTGAAATTCTGTTGTCAATTTGTTTACTGTAAAATAGCATTGTATCTGGTCAAACACAATTTTTTCCAGAAGTTTACTAAGGTTGGTAACAGGCTGATTGATCAGCTATTTGAGCCAGTAAAGGGGGCTTTACTATTATTTTGGGTAGCGGAATGACTTTAGCTTCCCTCCAGGCCGTGTGGGCACACGCTCTCTAGTAGGCTTAAATTGAAAATGTGGCAAATAGGAGTGGCAATATCGTCTGCTATTATCCTCAGTAATGTTCCATCTAGATTGTCAGACCCTGGTGGCTTGTCATTGTTGATAGACAACAATACTTTTTTCACCTCTTCCACACTGACTTCCACACGGAATTCAAAAGTACAAATCTTGTCTTTCATAATTTGGTCCAATATACTGTACTTGAATATGTAGTGTCAGCGTTTGTTGCTGGCATGTCATCCCTAAGTTTGCTAATCTTGCCAATGAAAAAGTAATTAAAGTAGTTGCAATATCAGTGGGCTTTGTGATGAATGAGCCATCTAATTCAATAAATAAAGAGCTGAGTTCGCTTTTTTCCCCAAAATTTAATTTAATAAGGTGCCCCAAAGCTTTTTACTATCATTCTTTAAATAATTTATCTTTGTTTCATAGTGTAGTTTATTTTTATTTAGTTTAGTCACATGATTTCTGAATTTTCAGTACGTTTGCCAATCAGTTGGGCTGCCAGACTTAATCATTGCCATACCTTATGCCATACCTTATGGTATAATTGACTCATCCCTCTCAACCATACCATTTTTCATTCCTCATCATCCAAGGGGATTGAACAGTTTTTACAGTAATTTTCTTAATGGGTGCTGCTTATTAGTAACTGGAATGAGTAATTTCCTAAATGTGTCAAGTGCAGCGTCTGGTTGCTCCTCATTACACACCACAGACCAACAAATATTCTTTATATCATCAACATATGAATCACTACAAAACGTATCGTATGACCTCTTATACACTATATTAGGTCCATGCTTCGGAACTATGGTTTTCCTAGATATGGAAAAATTGCAATGAAATTCCAATGAAATGTACCATTATTAAGTCGGGGGTCCAATTTTCACTTCTGCATGTCCCACTTTCACTCTTTCTCCGTCTCCTCCGGTTTCTAATCTGTCTAAATAGACGGGTTGGTTGTTCAGCGACAAAAGAGACGGGTTGGTTGTTCAGCGACAAAAGAGACGGGTTGGTTGTTCAGCGACAAAAGAGAAGGGTTGGCTGTTCAGCGACAAAAGAGACGGGTTGGTTGTTCAGCGACAAAAGAGACGGGTTGGTTGTTCAGCGACAAAAGAGATGGGTTGGCTGTTCAGCGACAAAAGAGACGGGTTGGTTGTTCAGCGACAAAAGAGAAGGGTTGGCTGTTCAGCGACAAAAGAGAAGGGTTGGCTGTTCAGCGACAAAAGAGAAGGGTTGGTTGTTCAGCGACAAAAGAGACGGGTTGGTTGTTCAGCGACAAAAGAGACGGGTTGGCTGTTCAGCGACAAAAGAGACGGGTTGGATTAGACTGTTGACAACGTGTGAACTATATTACGTCTCCAATGTTAATTTGAAACGTTAAAAAAAGTTGCACAATCTTTTCTATCAAATACATCGCTATAGTCGTTGGTTAGCTAGCTAGACTATATCTATGTACTCTGGTTATGAACGTGTCTCCCTCTGCCATATGGACTATATCTATGTACTCTGGTTATGAACGTGTCTCCCTCTGCCATATGGACTATATCTATGTACTGTTATATAAATATTCATACACATAGCTCATATAAACAAAGACATTCCGTCATAAGAACACATACACCCAGCCATAAGACTGACCCCCTCTTCCTTATATAAACACACATCTCATCTCCCTCTAACTGGCCGGTCCCAAGAGCAAAGAACTTTTGCTGTGCACCAATGGGGCCCGCTCTGGCTAGAGCAAGGCCCGCCTCCAACCCTCCGACCAGTCAAGAAGACCGAAACGACAAGACTCCACCTACTTTATTCTATGTATAAAAATGTATGTAACCATTGTATAGGCCTCTTTTTCACCTGGCTCCTTGCCGAGTCATGTGAACTAGGTCCGTGCACGTAAAACTGCGGGACAAGATATCTCTGACTCATTAAAACTGTCTTTTGTTACAACTGAAATCCACTCTGTCCAGCGTCCGTGATTTGGTCTCAACTCTCCAGTATTTGAACACTAACAGAATTGGTAGCAGAGTTTGGTTGTTCTTGAATTCGATCTATTATAAGTTAGTGTGAGAGGACGAGACTGATCACGGCTAAAAAATCAGACGGAAGAGTGACTTCCCCAGCCATTCATCTTGCCTCAGGAAATCTGATCGGAGCGCTCTATATAAAGGTGAGCAGAGCCCGTTATATCGAAATCTGCATATTGTATTATAGTCTAAACCAAATTTTGATCAGAAAGTACTGGGCGTGAGTATGAATCGGTGCCCAAATTTTTTACATAAGAACCTAAGACATTGATTAAAGATATCTTGTTTTGTAAAAAAAATATATATATATATTCTTATTAATGGGCCTATACTCAGTTATTTTAATAGGAATGTGTGAATTGTGATTGACCAATGTGTTAAATTCCTCCAGGGACCCTATTTGTTCTGAAATCTGCATAGAAAACTGTCCTAATTATATATGTATTGGGTTGTGTATAGAGGTGACGTTAAATAGTGGCTGTGTTTTAACACGTAATGGACACAATTATGGATGTTGGAAATTCAATGAGAATTTCATACGAATGAATGAATTATAGATGAACCGAATCTGCAAGTAAGGTCTTGTGGAGGTGTGGTTATAGATGAACCGAATCTGCAAGTAAGGTCTTGTGGAGGTGTGGTTATAGATGAACCGAATCTGCAAGTAAGGTCTTGTGGAGGTGTGGTTATAGTTTAATGATAGATGAACCGAATCTGCAAGTAAAAATTTCCTATTTTGATACGTTCTGTACTATCGAATAAGGTCTTGTGGAGGTGTGGTTATAGTTGAATGATAGATGAACCGGATCTGCAAGTAAAATCTCCTGTTGATACATATAACATCGAATAGGTCTTGTGGAGGTGTGGTTGGATTGAATGAATCTGCATGAAAAATGCCCTATTAAAAAAGCTGTGTATTATTTAATAGGTTTTGTAAGAGGTGTAGTCGAGTAGATATAGGATATGTAAGTTTGGCCTTCCACTAGACAGAGATCGGGAATGATGTGGCTATTGCACATCAAACAATAAACATAAGATGAACCAGAGTTGACATTCCATGATTTGGAGATGGGGGAAATTAAATTGAAAGAAACGTTTGTCGCGGAGTAGGTTGGGATACGTAACTGGGCTATTATGCACACGTGCTGGTAGACAAAGCCACCTTAGTATCGAATGGAATACTGATTTTCGTTTTTTTCATTCCTGTTGATATTGCCTAAAGTTTAAAATTATTCTGACAATTGCTATAGAATCGCTGGAATTTACTGATATAAGTTCATAAAGGAACTTACTGAATTGTTTCTAGAAAGTATTTAAATAAGCCGCCGAGCTTAGTACAGACTTTGTTTGACAGACGCTAAAAGCTACACACTGATTTTTGGGTTTTTCTATTCTATCCATATTTCCTAAAGATATATAATTATTCTGACAATTGCTATAGAATCGCTCGAATTTACTGATATAAGTTCATAAAGGAATTTACTGAATTGTTTACAGAAAGTATTTAAATAATTCACTGAACAACTCTTGGTTGTCTAGACATTCTATCTATATTTCCTAAAGAGCTAGAATTACTCTGAAAATTGTTATAGAACCGCATATATTCACTGATATATTGTTCCAAAAGGAAATCGCATAATCATTTATAGAAAATACCTAAACGAATCGCTGAACAAATTCAAATAAAATACCGGTGAAATACACACGTGGCGGGCGTCACATACTGATAACCCCCTTTGTCTCGACCAGGGACAGGCTACGCATACAACGATAGAAATAAACACCACATAGTAAGGATTGAATATACCTAAATAACGCAGTATACACATTATCAGACGAACTAGATAAAATGTCTGCAGCTACCACGCCCAAACTAAAATTCAATGAATATTTAGATCAGAGTATGATTGATAGAGCGGGAGGTAAAAAACAGTATGGGAAAGTGGAGAAAGTGTGGAAAGGATTACGGATAAGATGGACACAAGCAGGTTATTTTAGCGGAGGACCACCTACAGGGGGGAAACTCCAAGATATGCAGACAGAATTAGAGGACGCAGTAGAGCATGCAAAAGCGAGTGAGGCGGAGAGAAACAACATACACAGGTTCAAAAAAGTAGGTACAAGAGAGAGAGAGAGAGCAGAGGGGGAGCTCAAGATAGGTACATGGGCCATACAGGAGAGTAGGAGGGTGCTGCCCAAAAAACACACCAGACATGATGGGCGTGGCTATTGTGGCGTCGGGGGATGTTAAAGCTCCGCCTGAGAACTTGCCCACGGCTCCCCCTGTGGCCGTTTCTCCCTCACTATATCCACAATTGACAATGGAGGCAGTTCAGCCCCAGCCATACTCAAAGGGACAAAATCACCGGAGCCCGTCACACAACCCATTCCTGCCCAGGGCACCTCCCACAATACAGGCTCCAGTTCTGAGAATAGACCAAGGGGAGTTAAAAGGGGAAATTACCCTGGGGATAACGGCTGGCCATATGGTATGTGAACAGTTCGAAACTGGGATTCCAGGAGCAGGAGACCTCCCCCAGGAACGGAGGCCGCAATGCTCTTCTGTGAACTCTCTCACCTCTGAAACCAGAGGACACTTACAAACAAGATTAGATTCAAACCACTTCTATCAGACGGATAGGGAGGACTGTCATCAGAACATGGATATCGAAAACGAAGAAGAAATTGACATGGTGCTCACCCCAGCTCCGATGGGAGCTCCAAACGTGACTAAGATGCAGGAGCTGCTGAAATCATCAATAGCTCGAGCTAAGGAACTCAGGGAGCTAATAGCTAACCAAGATAACAACAGAGAGGGAGCCTACCGTGTGGAAGGCATAATGAGAGGAACAGTAACCAAAGTTACCGAATCAATGGGGTCCGAAACACTCCGTCGGTCCTCCAGAATTGCTGATAGAAGAGAGCGAGAGCAGGAGATGGCAGGACAGTACCCCCTGCGACCGACACCAGGTGATGCACACACTGTGGAGTACCAGCCCTGGAAAATGACTGATTTAACAACACTGATGGGACAGATGCCTAGCCTACATGGAGGAGCTTCAGCGTGGCTACTTCAACTGCAGACACTTACGTCAGGCCTGCAACTCTGCCTAGGAGACATGAAAGCACTTCTAGCAAGAGCCACCGACCACGGAACCATGGAGGCCCTCATGACAGCAGCTGACCTTGGATGGCGGGCCCCAACACTGCCCATAGACCACTTCCGTACCAGATTATGGGAAGTTCTACGGAGAGCATACCCTACAGAAAGAAACCATGCCACCTTATCCTCCTTTACAATCAACCCAGGTGAGCAACCTGCAGCATACCTGGACAGGGCTAAGACCACATGGAGATCGGTCCACGAAGAACCATTCGATCACACTGATACCACACTCAGCATGTGGAAGGAAATGGTGGTCAACGGGTGTCCTGGAGATGTTAAAACCAAACTCAGAGGAACGGTAGGGTTGATTGCACTTCCTCTGACCCAATTCAATACGCATGTGCACCACCATGTGACCCAGCACAACAAGGAAAGAGGGGGTGCTGAGAGCCAGGTGCAGTCCCTCCAGGTACAACTCCTGAAACTCCAATTGAAGGAAGCACAACAAGGAGAAAAACCTAAGAAACAGATGGTGGCGGAAGAAACGAAGGAGCCGGGAACCAAAACAGACATCTCCCAAATAGTGGCCTGTCGCTCAGATGATCCAACAGCAGGCAGCCTCACTCACGGCCACTAGGGGGGCCCAACCACCCCAATACCCTCCCCCACAGCAGTATATCCTGCAACAACAACACCCAGTATGGGCTCGACGGGGTCCCTACACTGGACAACACAGAGGGGGAAATTACCAGTGTTTTAACTGCGGAATTACCGGTCATTTTGCCAGAGATTGCATGAAACCACTCTCCCCGCAGCAACAGCAATGGAGAGCAAGAGGAAGTGGGGGAAACCCACCTCTGCAACATCAGCAACCAGGACCCACACCCATGCATCAGCAACAGCCAGCATACAACCACCCAGAATCTAGCCACATGCAGCAGGAGCAGCAAGATTACAACCAACCCTCCCACTTCAACACCTGATCACCCAGTAAGAATGATGAGGATGCCACTCCTGCCGATGACCACACTGTCTGAAGCCCAAGAAGTGTACTGGCTAAAATGCCTACCCACAGGGCCTGCCACCCCTCACATCCAGTTTAAGTTCAACCAACTGAAAGCTCAAATCTACACTCTGCACCCATATAAGACTCCCCAAGCTGAGATCCATTGCACACTCAATGCAACAGAAACTGATGACTGCCTCTACACTGCAGACTGGGACGAAGACATGATGCACCTGACCCCACCTATCAGGTGTTGTACCATTGGGTGTGGCCCAGAGGGGGTGGCAGCACCGGTCATCCTACGATCAAGGAACCTCCATGCACCCCTGGCCTGGACGGCTGAAGCATCAACAGCCATAGCATTCCTGAAAACAGATCTATCAGCGGCAGCAGCTCTGACTGCACCTGACTACAAGAACAAGTTCCATTTGGATGTTTCTGAAAGGGAAGGATTCACCTCATCCGTCCTATTCCAGAAACAAGAGGGGGAGAGAAGGGTCTTGATGTACTACTCTTCAAACTTGACCACATTGAGGTAGGACAGTCAACATGCTCCAGATACGTTGCTGCAGTAGCAAAAGCTATTGAAAAAACAGCTCACCTCGTGATGGCACCCTTCAATCAGCCATCATCCCTCAACCAGCATCGGCCAAATTAGCTGAAATCATCGGATTGACGCAGGTCCTCATCAGAGGAAAAGGAAAGACTGGATATCTATACAGACTCAGCCCATGCCCATGAAGCAGGCCACACTGATGGACCCAGAACTTTTATGAGAAACACATGGCCCCACACACGAAGGCAAACTAAAGACCCTCCAAAAAGGCCTCGCACATCTGGTGGCACCCTCACATAAAAAATATGACTGACTTATTTTATGACGATTATTTATTTTGTGACGAATGCAATGGTTGTGACAGACACAACCCAAAGAAACCATATCAAACACCAATGGGCTCATACGTAATACCTAATGCATGTTTTCAGGATATTAGGATAGACTACACCGACATGGGCCCCGAAAATTTATCTAAAGGCAAACTCTATCTCCTAGTCATAGTAGATAGGTTCTCCAAATGGGTAGAGGCAATACTAACAAAAGGGGAGGATGCTAGGTCAGTCTTTTAAGTGGCTACAAACCAAACTAATACCCAGGTATGGCATCCCAAGACAAATCAAATTTGACAAATGGCTCACATTTAACAAACACCTGAGACAGGTGGAAGAAAGATTTGGCATAACCCACAGATTTGGATCTGTGTACAGGCCCCAATCCCAAAATCTGGTGGAACGTCAAACCAAAAGCAAAAGCTAAGATAGCTAAAGTATGTGCCTCATGGGATAATGACTGGTAGAGTCATGCATGGTCCACCAAGGGAGGGAGGTCATATGCCCGCCCTTGATGTACAACAAATTGTAATGTCTAATTATGTGAAAAAACTGACGGTTCTCTCTGCAGCACTCTCTACCCAGGTTCACAAGGTCCAGGAGGGGGAGCTGCCGGGGGACACGCCACTACTGAAGGTAAAGGTTGGTGACGGGGTGAGGGTTACAGTCCACAAGAGAAAGTGGCTGGAACCCAGGTGGACTGGACCGTACGAAGTGAAGGAGGTTACTTCACACTCAGTCCAGGTCAAAGGTAAATCAGGCACACCTTGACACCGCCTTACACATTGCACCCCAGCCCCAATTCCTTCTAGAACACTGACTGAAGTCAGAGCTGATTTGAGCGGCCTAAATTCGATTCCAAATGAAGACACTCCTTCCTCAGGTGATGCGGCATCAAACTCCGCCTCCCCTGAGAAGGGAACCTCGCCCAGTTAGAGGGAAATTTCTCCCTCTCTGGGTGAGGCTGGGGATATCTGTTCCCTTATTTGTGATATTCATACTGATATTTGGAGTAACCCTAGGACTTTCACATGGTTAATTGAACAACTATTTCACCCTGCCACATCACATACACCAACCCCTACACATGTCCCTAACTCCTTTCCTGATATCACTCCCTCCAATCACTCCCGTCCCAAACGTAGCACTACACCTACAGACCCACCATGCAAACCAGACAAGGTTAGGAGCACCACCTTATGTATACCCACGATTGCAACCGCCACCTTTATGCTATAGTTTTCACGTCTAATAGACGTGAAGAGGGGGATTTGTTATATAAATATTCATACACATAGCTCATATAAACAAAGACATTCCGTCATAAGAACACATACACCCAGCCATAAGACTGACCCCCTCTTCCTTATATAAACACACATCTCATCTCCCTCTAACTGGCCGGTCCCAAGAGCAAAGAACTTTTGCTGTGCACCAATGGGGCCCGCTCTGGCTAGAGCAAGGCCCGCCTCCAACCCTCCGACCAGTCAAGAAGACCGAAACGACAAGACTCCACCTACTTTATTCTATGTATAAAAATGTATGTAACCATTGTATAGGCCTCTTTTTCACCTGGCTCCTTGCCGAGTCATGTGAACTAGGTCCGTGCACGTAAAACTGCGGGACAAGATATCTCTGACTCATTAAAACTGTCTTTTGTTACAACTGAAATCCACTCTGTCCAGCGTCCGTGATTTGGTCTCAACTCTCCAGTATTTGAACACTAACAGTACTCTGGTTATGAACGTGTCTCCCTCTCTCATATGGACTATATCTATGTACTCTGGTTATGAATGTGTCTCCCTCTGCCATATGGACTATATCTATGTACTCTGGTTATGAATGTGTCTCCCTCTCTCATATGGACTATATCTATGTACTCTGGTTATGAATGTGTCTCCCTCTGCCATATGGACTATATCTATGTACTCTGGTTATGAATGTGTCTCCCTCTCTCATATGGACTATATCTATGTACTCTGGTTATGAATGTGTCTCCCTCTGCCATGTGGACTATATCTATGTACTCTGGTTATGAACGTGTCTCCCTCTGCCATATGGACTATATCTATGTACTCTGGTTATGAATGTGTCTCCCTCTGCCATGTGGACTATATCTATGTACTCTGGTTATGAACGTGTCTCCCTCTGCCATATGGACTATATCTATGTACTCTGGTTATGAATGTGTCTCCCTCTGCCATATGGACTATATCTATGTACTCTGGTTATGAATGTGTCTCCCTCTCTCATATGGACTATATCTATGTACTCTGATTATGAATGTGTCTCCCTCTGCCATATGGACTATATCTATGTACTCTGGTTATGAATGTGTCTCCCTCTGCCATGTGGACTATATCTATGTACTCTGGTTATGAACGTGTCTCCCTCTGCCATGTGGACTATATCTATGTACTCTGGTTATGAACGTGTCTCCCTCTGCCATATGGACTATATCTATGCAGGTTGGATGAGGTGTGCATTGTCGACCACGCCCCCTGACTTTGAGAATCTCTGAAGCGTCATGCATCAAGCCACACCTATCTCATTAGTGGCGGTGGATAAGAGACATTATATCAAACTCATTTGCATTTGACGATCATAGCCCCACATTAAAAGTATGTAATGGTAAATCGAGAAGACAATCAGAAATACTGTTAGAATGTTTTCCATTGACTGCCATAGCCCCAGGTAAACAAGTCAACATGGGCTGTTAATTACATCTTTTGTTTTCACATGGTTGGCTTCCCGAGAAGTTTCACATATCAAAGTGGGGTCGTGGGCCAAAAAAGTAAGGGAACCCCTGCCTTATAGTTTACTAGGGATGATCCCATTTAGTCGACTGGTCGATTGTTTGGTTGATAGGCTGTTGGTCAATCGAGATTTCTTGAGTCGAGCAGTAGCAAAAAAGAAAGACTAGGAGACTAGAAAACAGTCCTTGCCTTAATTGCCTAAGAAAAGTGAGGAGAGAGGAAACCAACTTAATTAGGTCTATAATCAATAGCCTAACTGTTAAATGTGCCTGGCTTTATAAATCATCCATATATACATATCATCCATATCTACAGAAATAAGGCAGATCCTTCTTGTGTTGCCTGTTTGAGTGTTTGTTTAATAGCCTACTGATTCTGTGAGCACCAAGCCTCACACAACCACAACATGTCGGATAAACAATTTCAGAAATTCTGCTGTTTTTAATCTTTGCTGTGCTGTATAACGGCTTTAGACTTTGTGTGCGTGTGTCTATCAGTGTGTGTGTGTGTGTGTGTGTGTGTGTGTCTATCAGTGTGTGTGTGTGTGTGTGTGTGTGTGTGTCTATCAGTGTGTGTGTGTGTGTGTGTGTCTATCAGTGTGTGTGTGTGTGTGTGTGTGTGTGTGTGTGTGTGTGTGTGTGCCTTTCTAGCCTCTTCTCCCTCAGGGCGGAATTAGGGATCCAGGCTAGGAGCCAGTAGCGTTGGTTGACACACACAAACTCTCCTCCCCCCTACCTACACACACACACAAACACTCCTCCCCCTACACACACACAAACACTCCTCCCCCTACACACACACAAACCGTACTCCCCCCTACACACACACACACACACTCCTCCCCCTACACACACACAAACCCTACTCCCCCCTACACACACACAAACACTCCTCCCCCTACACACACACAAACACTCCTCCCCCCTACACACACACACACACAAACACTCCTCCCCCTACACACACACAAACACTCCTCCCCCTGCACACACACAAACGGGTTCGTTTTGGTAGCAGTTGTACTGCAGATGTTGACAGGCATGTAATCTATTTACAGTCATCTATACATTTGTGGATGTTAATGTATGCAAAGGTTTTTATAAGGAGCCAAGTCTACTGATTATGTGTGGGTGCCTGTGTGTAAGTGAATGGTAGTGTTTGATTGCATGCTTGCATGCTTGTGTGTGTGTGTGTGTGTGTGTGTGTGTGTGTGTGTGTGTGTGTGTGTGTGTGTGTGTGTGTGTGTGTGTGTGTGTGTGTGTGTGTGTGTGTGTGTGTGTGTGCGTGTGCGTGCGCGTGCGCGTGCGTGCGTGCGTGTGTGTGCGTGGGCGCGTGGGCTGTGATGTGACGGTGACTGATTAACCGTGTAACTGACAGTTATGAATGAAGACCTTCATGAACATTAAAAAAAAACTGTCAAAACCAGGCTACATTCATTTTAGGATTTATTTAAATGTTTTAATAACTTTATTTACATGTTTTATTAACTTTATTTAAATGTTTTATTAACTTTATTTAAATGTTTTAATAACTTTATTTAAATGTTTTAATAACTTTATTTACATGTTTTATTAACTTTATTTAAATGTTTTAATACCTTTATTTAAATGTTTTAATAACTTTATTTAAATGTTTTAATAACTTTATTTAAATATTTTAATAACTTTATTTAAATGTTTTAATAACTTTATTTAAATATTTTAATAACTTTATTAACTTTAAATGTTTTAATAACTTTATTTAAATGTTTTAATAACTTTATTTTATTAACTTTATTTACATGTTGTATTAACTTTATTTAAGTAAAGTATAAACTTGACCTAATAGTGGGAGTGGTTATTAATGATCATAAGCTCTTATTTCGTTAATTTAGTCTGTCTATTAAACGTTCTACATCTCCTCCTCTTTCCAACGGTCTTTTGATGCTGGAGCAGCTAATGCCTAGATGTGTGGGGGTGTAGGGCTGTAGGCTATGCCACTTCAGCAACAAATCCTTTGATGTGTGGTCTTTCTTTTATACAACATACGTTTTCATTGCTTGCCAGTAAATAAATAAATCAATCTTATTTAAAAAAAAAAGGTTGAATGTTATTCAACAGCAGTCGACAAGTTCTGTTCTGGCTCTGAGGCCTATAATCCTCTCCAACCTGGCATGGTGTAATTTGATACGGACTCTTTTCTTAATTTATAGTCTGATCACGCCTGGTCCTGGCCGATATGCCTCCCTGGTCCTGGCCGATATGCCTCCCTAGGTGAGACAAAAAAAAGTGCCGCCCTCCTATCCCGCAAAGTAGAATAGTAGCCTAGGCTATATACAGTGTCGCCTACCATCTGTAAAACCGGCCACTGTTAATCCCGGTCATTGGTTACAATAATTTCTGTTAATGCATGTATTAATTACAGTAATTTACCGTTCTCATTCTCAGAGTGGAAACAATGTTTGCAGAGTTCACAACCTGCTACGCTTGTGAGAAACAAGTTTTGGTTTATTTCATACCATCATTTACGCGTTACATGTGAGAAATGAGCATGCATCTGGTTTCTCTGTCCTGTTAATGGTGACGGAGGGCGCATGCCTGATCACGCGTAGAAATACCTGGTCGGCTTCTCGTCAAATGTAGGTGAGTGCCCAGCTGGCCTCGTTTTTTTCTTCACCTCACACAGTAAGTCAACACTTTTTTTTGTCTTTTTTTTTACAACCATTCAAATTATAATAAATCATAAATAAATAGTTCCTCGCAGTATTTGATAAATCTTTCTAACACTCTCCCACTCGATTATCAGCGTTGCTCCGGTGTGTGAGTTCGCTGATTCTCTCTGTAGATGTGTATTTAGAAAGTTTCCTAAAGTAGCCTGTCTGGACGTCATCTCTTTAATGAGAATCAAACGCTCCTGTCATGATTTCATCTGTAAAAATGCCTATTTTGACTACAATAGCAGGATTTGTGACGTTATGCAAATATTTCGGGAAAGGTGAGCGAGAACCCATCAGACTTTGTTTGAATGGTTTTGTGTGTCGGATAAAGAATATTTACAGAAAAGCCAACAGACCAGGACAAGGTAGGCATATCTTTATTTTGACTTAATGTTGTCAATACGAAAATGTGACAGATTCCCTCCAACCTGGCATGTCTAAATTTGTTGATTAATATTTAAGTAATGACCTGAAAAATGAAATGCCATGATAATAACAAAGTGTAATGGCTTGTTTCGGGAAGTTATGTATATGTATAAATACTGGTACTGAAAATGTAAGTGTTATATAAACAAAAAGTATCTATTCAGAGTGTGTGTGTGTGTGTGTGTGTGTGTGTGTGTGTGTGTGTGTGTGTGTGTGTGTGTGTGTGTGTGTGTGTGTGTGTGTATGTGTACTGGTGTGTATGTGTGTGTGTGTGTGTGTGTGTGTGTGTGTGTGTGTGTGTGTGTGTGTGTGTGTGTGTGTGTGTGTGTGTGTACGTGTGTGTGTGTGTGCGTGTGCGCACGTGTGTGTGCGTGTGCGCACGTGTGTGTGTTCTAGAGCCGAGCGAACATTAGGTTGTTTAAATATCTATATATATTATGAGTAGTGAGTGACCTTGTGTACAGTGGTGTGTGGGCGAGGTGTGTGTGTTTCTCGACAATTTGGAGAGCTCTTACTCGGTAACAGCTGCTCAGAGCCGACAGGGGGAGGTGAAGAGAGAGAGAGATGTAGAAAGAGAAAATCACTAAGAACATTACAATTACAAT